>NW_028289049.1:973681-1160522 GCF_059628265.1 Tinamus guttatus
TTGGAATCAGCTCAGCTTTTCTCAAAGCTATCTTGGGCACAAGGCATGCTCTCTCTGGAGAGAAACTCCCCAGGGGCGTTTTTTTATCCTCAGCTTCCTCACACACTGTGGTTTTATACCCATCGAAATACTATTATATTAGGGCAAGTGAACCAAGCTTTCCTGGGGCCCCTCTACTAGCTGGGCCTCACTTCTGCATGGAGACTAGGTGCTATTTGCCTTTATCCCTTCCCAGTGGGAAGGAAGAGGAGTAGGAGAGGGAATTTGGGCAGTCATGGATGGACCACGGTCTCAGTACCTGAGTAGCTGATATCTTGAATGCAAACATACTGGGGTGTAGTGTGTGCAGAGACTCTGCTTTTCTCTTTCACATGCCTGAGTCCTCTGTTATGTTACTGTACTATTGAGGTCAGCACAGACTTAGGTTGGTAGATTTGAACAGCCATGGCTTACATCACTGTTTCATCTTTGAACCCTTCTGTTCAACCTTTGAACCCTTCTGTTCAGGGGTTTGTAACTCAGCCACAGAAGTCCTCTCTGGGCTAAAAACTGGAAGGAAAACCATGATCAGCCTATGAGTAGGCTTATTTATAAACGACAGTCTAGTCCGTTTATCGAAAAATGTTTAAAAGCAAAAGCAGCAAAACAAAACCAATGCAAATAAATAATGACAAAATAAAACTGTACCTAATGACTGCTTCAATTCCAAAATGTGAAATTTGGTAAATGGTGGTCTGTAATGGTATCAGAGAGTCTTTTGCTTGACTTGGATTCTGGGTTGTTGTTTTATTTTGTTTTTTCCTCCTTCAAATAGACAAACATCAGTTTTCAAGCACTCCGTTAAGCTACTTTAGGACAGTGCCCAGTGCAGAGCAGTGTCTGCTGTGTCTGTGTCTCGGCAGTCTTCTGATAAAATGAGCAGGAAGTCATAGCTGGTAAACTGTCCAGGAACAACAGATACTAACGTGTTAGAATTCCTAAAATAAGGTCAGCAAACACTGAAAACATCTGTCATAGTATTAGTTCAGAGGTGCAAACGCAACCTGCATAAAGTATTCTAGATCTTTGTTTATCTTTAATAAAGGTGACCTTTAAAAATATGTATGAATGCATAATCATTAAAAAGACCCTTTCACGTAACTTGGCTTCGATAGTGGACTTGTGTGACTAAATGATTTTCTTTAAGTTGGAGTAATATGCCATTCCATCTGAAATGCTTAGATGTAAGAGGCTGTATGAGCAATCAAGAGTTGCAGCACTGTTCTGTAGCATAGAAACAAGAGTGACACTGTTCAAGCTGGCTATTCAAAGTTAATTGCCATAAGAAAGTGAAATGCACATGTGAACAGCAAACTAGGTTCTTTAAAAATCTCTTCTAAAGCTTTTTGTTTTCTCTAAGAAAGCATGCCACGTTGTATTTTCCTTTATTTCACTTGTTGATATTTTGGAATAGTCGTTCATGCTGCGTTCCCTGTACAGTTACTTAGCTGGGCATAATTTGCTGTTGTTGGTTTGATTCTTGACAACCAATGGCTACGTGGAATGGAGTCTTAACGGTGTTCTGAACCTTCTAATTAGTTTTGCTGCATGGAAAGGAAAAAAATAGTTCCTCTAAATTAAGTTAATTAGTTTGTCTAATTCAGACCCACTTCAGTACAAATACAGAGCAATATAGACATGACTCAGGATCAACTCCAGTCTTTCTGAGGTTGCTTGTAAGTCGAGCACAGCTGGATCTGCTCAACATTACCGTGCACTTGCACAGCTTCTGCCAGCTAGTTATTAAACCCAATCCCATCAAGCTATTCCGTTGCAAAACAATTACTTGCTTACCTGATGCAGATTAGGTTCTGCACCTAATTTCAGCGTTGTTCAGATTTTTGTAGCCCATTTCTCAGTCAGTTCCCAACCAGGCAGTAGATGCTCATTGGCTGCTCATTGTGTCTTAGTGGCTCAAGAGTCTTTCACCACAGGAACCATCCTCTTGTTCGTTTTACTGGAGTGCCTTAGCTCGTTTGTTTGTTTGTTTCTCTTGTAGTATGCACTTTATAAAAAGATGACGCAAGCTGCCATTCTTATCCAGAGCAAATTCCGAAGCTATTATGAGCAGAAGAAATTCCAACAGAGCCGACGAGCTGCAATGCTAATCCAGCAGTACTATCGCAGCTACAAAGAATGTGGGAAAAGGAGGCAAAACCGTCGAGCAGCTGCCATTGTTCAGCAGAAACTCAGGTGAGCTCACAGGCTGTTACACCCTGCCGGGATCTTTATATAGTGCTGATTAGGCAGGGCTGTGCTGGCTAAAGGCCAGTGAAACAAGGACAGGAGTTCATAGAGTGCTTATTTTCATATTTAGCACTCTTCTACCCAGTCTTGCCCATGCCTTGATGTTTTCTTTTCTTCTGTTTAGAAGCAGTCTGCTCACCAAGAAGCAGGATCAAGCTGCTCGCAAGATTATGCGTTTTTTACGACGCTGCCGCCACAGGTATTAGATGATTTTTTTATTATTATTGTTCATTTCTGAGCTTCCTTAGAGTATGTATATCCAAATGCCTTAGCGATAGTTGCAGCATAAAGGACAACAGATGAGCTCACTACAGATCTTTTAATCAAGTAGCAAAGCTCAGCTGTTTTCAAGACACGCTGGCAAAAAGGAAATCTGTTAGGACTGTTGCTAAAAGAGAATTATCGTGTTCAGCTCCATTCCAGGTAAAGCTGCCCAAGTTGCGCTGGGCAGATACAGAATAAGGAAACTTGGAGCAAACTTCAGCAAAGCAAGGCATGTGACTTCTAAGGTCGGGCTTGAGGAAGTCTGAAAGAAAAAGTTCACTGAATGATAGCTGGTTAGTTCGTAATTGCTAAACAGGCCTACACGCTGCACACAGTGTTCTTGGTTCGTGGTGAAAGCACAAAACACCACAACATCTGTTGTACATTGGAAGTGGTTTTAATGGTAGAGTCTCATCAAAGATGGGCTCCTTTGAATGTGGAGAGGTGGAATGTGCCAGCCGAACAGCAGATAACTTATCTCAAATGCTAGTTGCCCCACAGTTGCCCCCGGGAACGTGGGGGTGCAGCCAGAGGCATGGACGTGAATCATCTCCTGCTCGCATGGGAAGCTGAGTGCGATGGCTCCAGTGCTCGCTGGCAACATGTGGCAGCGAGCTCTCCTGTACCAGTGCTCCTCTCTCTGCAGCTAATGATGTGTTACTGAGAGAGTCCTGTGTATGATTAGACTGCAGACTGCAACATTACATAGGCAAAAGCGAATTCAGATGTTTTTTACCCAGCTCCCTCCATTCTCACCACACATGCATTTCATCCACCAACAGCACGCGGGAGCTGTTCAGACGCAATGCCTGCTGTATTTTGAAGCATGTGTAGTACAGCCTGGTGATGTTTGAACAAACTGAGCTCAGAGAGGCAGGTTTGATAAGGGGCACTGCTTTTAGGAACAGACTCGGTCCTTTTTGGAGAGTTCAGAGCTGTGGTTTGCAGGAAGTTAGTGTAGCTCAGGTTGTGGAAGGAAATCTTACAGGCAGGTTCAGCGGGAAGTAGCACATGTGGACAAAAAAGAGGGCTTTGTGGTTGCCAGACCAATTTCAAATGCACCCGAAACAGCCACAGGATTTCATGAAGAAGCAGAGGTGGCTTCTTGCTCTCAGCAAGGCAGGTGGATGGCTTGAAGGGTTCATTTTCTGGTTCCTAAGGCAGTTTGTCCCTTTGAAGCAGACAGAGACTCCAGCCTTTTGTGTCCTCTGACATCTGCTTGATACCAGGTCGTCCCTTGTGAAGCGATAGCCTTTTCCCACCTGTGGGAGTTCTGGAGTCAAACGGCCAGAGGCTCTTAAACATGTGCACCCACAGAGTCTCTGTAACTAGCCCCATCACTGGATTTCACAGTGCTTTGCAGGATGCACCACAGCTTTAAACTGTGCTCAGAGAAGTCTCCACCTGCCTGGTAACCTAGACTCTCCAGGGCTTAAATTGCCTGCGATTCCAGCAGCTTTTCTTTCTTAACTCAGCAACTTCCTCTTTCTCAGCATCTCCCGCTTCCTTTCTAGAGCGAGACCCACTCATTCCATCGGTCACGTTTGCAAGGGAGGCCCTTCCCTTTCCCTGTAGCTTGATCCATTCTCTCTGCAGCAGAGTGGTTGCTGCTGCTGGGCATCTCTGGAGAAAGATAAAGGTCTTGGATATTCTTGGATATCCTTAGGTAAGAAATCAAATCAAGGAGGAGGTAAAATCCCTGTCTTTACCTTGCACTGCAGACTACTAGAGTTTCTGCAACAGCACAAAGGAAGCAGTTATGTTTCCACTGAAGATGGAACTGCGTTTCAAAACTGCAGTGCTTTTCCTTCTGAACAGAAAATAATCACATGCTTATGTTTCTGTAATTTCTCCAACAAAAAAAAAACAAGGTCAAATAGATTCTTCTCTCTCTTTCTCTCTCTTTTTTTTTGCCTCCTGTTTTTTCTTCTAGTATTTGCCAGTGCCAGAACACTCGCAGGATAAAATTTGTCTCAATTATTAATATCAATAATGCTAAGACTGTAAATTTCTGGGTTTTTATCCACAACTCTATCCTTGGTCCAGTAAGCAATTCTTTACTAGCATGGGGGTTGGACCAGATCATCTCTAAAGGTCCTTTCCAACCTTAGGGATTCTGTGATTCTATGTTACTCTGTAGCCTTTATCACCAATTGCTCAGGGATTTTCCCAGCAACCACATGGTTTTTTGTTGTTGTTGTTCCTGTTTTTTTTTCTGTTTTATCAAAGGCTCCTTTAAGCAACTTCTGAAACATCCCTTTCTGTTAGCATTCAGAACAACTTAAATGGTTTTCGTGTCCTGTTTTGTTATCTTTTTATCAATAATCTTATTGGTGCAAATATTCAGTAGAGCAAACGTGATGTGTATCAGCTTGAGGCTCCAGGGCAGTGTTCCTAGTCTTGTTGGTCTCCGTTTTCTGATCTCTTGAACCTACTCTTGTTGCCTGGTCAGATGCAATTTCAGATGCTTTGAAACAGTTAATGCCCCAAGGCTGAGGCTCTCTTAGTAAAGACTGTGTAGAAATTGCTGAAAATCAGAAAAGACCCAGAAGTTTGGACTGGCTGTATTGCTACAGAAAGCCAAGGTGTTGGAGTTCTAATAGCTGGATATTAGCAGGCATTGGGGTAGCAAGTGTAGTCATTCATCAGCAGCAGTCATGATCAGGGATGTATGGATTTCATTTGGTCTTGAAAAAGTGTGTATTTATCCATCCGTTGTCATATTCTCAAAAATCTGGTGAAAAAACATGCATCCGCCATAACATGGTACCACCCCGCCTGCTCGATCACGAAGTGCTGTTCGCAAGACGAGAGGAGCGACGCTCCTGGCCTCGCAGGGCTGCCGAGCCCGGGCGGCTGCGCGCGGGCTCCCACCGGCTTCCCGGCCGGGATCCTTCCCTCGCTGCGAGCAGACCGCTTTTCCAGAGGCGGCCGAGGGGCTCTGTGCGAGTGGCTCTGACAGCGCTCCGCCTCCCGAGCGCTTCCCAAAGAGGAATCCTTCAGAGCTGTAAGGAAAAGCGAGAGCTCTGAAGGGGCTCTGGGCTAGCTGAGCTGAATCCACATGTGCTCCATTCCGTCATCTTTCAATGACGTTTAATTTCCTCTTCCGTGTCCAATTCGTATGAAAATTTTACTTCCCTGAGAGACAGTGGCTATACCACTGCTAGGCTGTGATTGTGATCCATAGTGTTTTCTTGCGGAGGAGTGTTTGGACTGAGATAGAGAAGACAGTCGCTGCAAGGGAAGGCTGGATGCGGCTGGAAATACCACCAGGATGACGGGATTGGTTTTATTTTACCTATTTATTTCCCGCCTTAAAATACGTAAACGCAGGACGGTGCTTTACCTCCCGGTAAGGAGGAGGCAGGAGGTGGGAAGGGGTCTTTCTCTCCAGGCAAGCACGCGTGTGCGTCTCCTCCTCCTCCCTGACGTGCAGCTGTTGGTAAGGAACCGTTTCTGCCGCGTTGTGCTAATAGCTCTTTGGTATTGTTTTGCTGTCTGAAGCCCTCTGGTGGACCATAGGCTGTACAAAAGGGTGAGTGTAGCTGCCTGCTAGCCAGTTTCTCTCTTCCATTTTAAGTATTTTTGCTTTCTGCTTGCTTGCATGGGGCTGCAGCCAGATATGCCAGTAAGTTTCACCTCCATAAATTATATGAAACAGAATCTTGTATAAACTAACCCTACTGCAATGACTAACACTGCTGCTTTTATAACAGGACAGAGCTCCACGGTAGATGTTACCAGTGCATGAAAAAAAGGACCTGTTTATTCATCATGGGCATGCTTAGAAGGTGGTGTTGATGGGCAATTTTGTAGCATCCACAATGGTTATCAGTGGATTTTGGAACTTGAGTGAGTCTGCAGTGACACATGCTCAATGAGTAATTATGCCCTCTATATATAATAAGAACGTGACAGTATTCATGCTAGATTTTTGGAAGTGCTCTGCAGATGCAGCATACACTAGATGGGTATTTGTATCTGCCTGAGCCAGTGATAGGGAAGAGCTCTTCCCACTGCACTTTACTGTGAAAGACGGTAAGCTCCAATTCTTACCTCCTAGAATTTGGTCTTAGGTAAGTTACGTGTCTGTTTGCTTTTCAAAGATCATCTCTTTGCCAGCTGCTTCTCTCAGCTGCTTATCTTGATCTACAAAGAAGAAAGAAAACGCTGAAATGAAGATACTGTAATTGCAGTACAGTAACTCAGCAGTTTCCAGAACTGCCTAGGGAGCTTCTGCAGAGAGTCTCCTCCTCGGATTAAAACAAGTCCACTCACGTCCGTGATCTGCCACGTCAGTGCGCTGGTTCGCTCCCTGCTGCTGGGCGAGAACAGACCCCGGCGCTCCCGTGCAGGTCCTGCTCCCCGCGGAGAAGGGAACGCTTTAGTTTTCCGGACACGCGTGCCGGAGCTGTCAGCAGGGACTGCTCTGTGCCGCCTTGGGTGCTCGGGAGGCTCCAGGGCAACAGGTTGAGCTTCTCTGGCAAAAGCCGAAGTTTGAGAAACACCTTTTGTTTTGTTATTACTACTATTTCAGAGAGAAACAGGAGGCAGAGGGAGGGATCACTTGGATACCCGCTCCATGTAGCGTTCAGCGTGGAAAAGTCCCCTGGAGGCATTACTACTGGATTGACTGCTTTGCTTAATGAAGCAGTGGCTGGTAACATTTCTTTCAAAAGTGTGACTTTCCTATCTTCAGCTTTGTGTAGGTAGCGATGTGTGTTCTTCACTCTTGACAACCGAAGCAAAATTTGGATTAAATGGGAGCAAAGGCCTAGATGTGCCCTAACTGTTTCAGTGCTTCGGTTTCTTGCATCTTGCCCAGTCAGAGGAAGAGAAACATCCTTAATTGCAGGGACACCAACATAGTGAAGCTGCTAGCTGGAAAACCGTGCCTCAAGTTCATGGCTCTTGTGATCATGTGCTTTATTCTAGTACTAGCTTTACAACTAATGTAGGTTTATTCAAGAACTGTGTTCTCTTAATGGTGGACTGACCAGGTCATTTATATTTACTATGAGATGCTTTGTGTATTATATAATCAGTGCTGCTAATTTTTGGCCTAGACTGGGGCGTCTGGTGTGTAAAGCCTCTTGAAGAAGCTGTAATTGGGTTTAGAAAAATACAATCCACTGTAAGTAACTGAAAGAAAAAAAATGGATGTTATTCGATGAATCAACCTCTCTCCATTGTTAAGATATAAATAAGTGTTCTGTTTTGCTTTCTAACAAAAGCAGCCGTCTTTACTGTCTGGATCAGTTACCTTGTGCAGGGGGCATTAATGAATACTAGAGATGAGGATGCCGGTTTTTCATTTATTACCGTTGCCCCTCGGGCCCTGCGCTGCAGGGCAGAGGTGCTCGGATCTGGCCCAGCAGGACACCCTTCCAGAACCTCCCGGGACGCAGACACCCGGATCCTGGGAGTCCAGCGTTGGCGGGTTTTGCCATGAGTGGCCTCTGTAGCTTGGCATAGGCAGGGAAGTTGGCCAGTTGCTGCTCCTAGGAGGCAGCTCAAAGGGCTTGGTTAGATACGAACCAAAGGCAGCGGGAGCTTCAGCTGGGTGTTATTCGAATTGAATGCGGGTTCACACCTCTCCTATCCCGAATTCCATAAACAGTAACAGACCAACAGTTAAAGCTGGTCTTGGAAGCTGCTCCTTGGAAGTAGCTGAAGATACTGAGAAAAATGGGCTATGCTGCAATTTTCTCTAGCCAGTGACAAGAGCATAAGTGGGCCCAGGTGCAGGGAGGTTGTGGGGTCTCCTCCCTGGACACCCTCAGGAGGCGCCGAGCGCGGTACCAGCCACCGCGCTCGGGGTGGCCCCGCTCGAGCAGGCGGGCGATGCCAGGTCGTGCGCAGGCCTTCGATCCTCAACCGCTCGGTGATGCCGTGAAAAGGCTCATGTAGCTCCCAGCAGACAAACAAGAATCCACCTCGGTGTACTTTATAGTGGTCTCTCTTGAGCTGTACTGCTGCTGACCTTGGAAGCTTTTCCAAAGAAAATGTGGGAATCCAGTTCTGTTTCATAGTTGAAATGCCGTGCAGAGCAGTCCCTGACCCCCTGTGCTGGTGACCCAGGTGTTCTCATGATCTAGCCGGTGGGTTTCATGGTCCCAGAGCACTGATGATCAAAAGCTGTCCTAGATGCACCGGTGCAGTTTTCCGTACTAAAGAGCATTTGGTTTTGCTTTCAGATGATATTTCCATTAGACTTAACTGTGCTTTCTCCAGTCATTTGGGAAAAGTAAGCAATGAGATCTCAAAAAGTACATCAGCTGCTGTTCTGCCAAAGGTTGCTTATTATGGCAAACGCTTCTTTGAGCTTTGAGTTCCTGCAGCAACGTGTGTGCATACAGCGTCTGCGTGCATGCAGGTATTAAAAAATAAATGAACAGATACCTCTGGGCCCTCTGACCCACAGAAGCTGATGTGTCCATACGTGCTGCAAGGATGCATGCGCACGTTTGTGCATTAAATTCGTGTCTTCTGTACTCTGACACTGCGCTTATTTAGCCTGCCTCAGTGAATACATGGTCAGGGCATTTGCTTCCAACTTTCAGTTTAAAACCTCTTTTCTAATTCAATTTCATGAATTTTTATGGATTTATTTGGCTTATATCATACCAGAATTAGAAAAGAGCAGGGCAGGAGGAGGGGATTATTGGCTGGCCTAAGCGAGACCAAACTTTCTATCCTTTGGCAGCAGAAATGAGAAGACTTTCTAGGAAAAACAAATCAAGTTATCGCCCTTAAGTAATAACTTTTGTCTCAGAGAAACCTGCTCCAGTGGATGTATTTCAGCTGACCACAGTGCCCACTCCGTTCATTGGTTAAACTTACCTGTTGTAACTATAACCCCCCTCAGAGGAGAGCCGTGTTCGGAGTGTGAGTGTTGGCTGTAAGCACAACACGGCACCCGGAGCCTTCCTGACGGGTTCTCGGCACGCTGGGGATCTGGGACGAATGCAAGGAGCAAGTCTTCCTCAGGCTGTTAATTAGCCAGTCGCTTTCTGCCTGCAGCGAAACTTCTGTCTGCTGTGGAGCAGAAAAAGCGAGGTTGTAATTATCTGTGATCGTTAATAATAAAGACTATAATAATTTATGGCAGCTTTCTATTATAGGTAGATCCCCTTTCCCCTACCCCTTGTTTACGTTTGATTAAATGCTGCTCTCTGGCTTGGGGAGAGTGCATGTAACATCAGAAGTCAGTTCCTCTGGTAAGTACAGCTTCATTTCATACCTGAATAAGAAATGCAGGGTATATTTTATTGCTCCTTGCAGACCCTTCCCTCTCTCGGCATTTCATCAGTAAACTATGTCCTGCCCTCATGCAACTAGCACTTCTATTTTTGGTTTGTTTTTAATACGTGCTATCCAGCAGCCATTGTGTTTTAAGCACTCAGGTTCTTATGCCTCTTAAGAGGGGAAGATTATAAGGGACCAAGAAGTCCCTTCTTTGGTTGTATTCAGGAGAATGTGAGAAAATGTCAGGTCGGAATGTGCATCACTGTGCCTGCAGCAAAAGTTTTCTAGGTAACTTTTTTTACCTCTTGCAGGGGCTGAATGTATTTGGAGCGTAAATGTGCGTGTTAAATTGCAGACCGTGTTCTCTGGGGTGTCGCTCTTATTGGGCCTTTCCGTCTTTTTTGTTTTGCAACCCAAATGAGATATCTGGAAAAAGGCAAGAGCTCCTTTTTCTTAAATGCCTCACAAGCCATTTCCGCTCTCAGAGCAGCAGGTAACTCGCCAGCTCCCAGTGCACCCTGTCCTTTATATTGATCTTCAGCAATGCCAGAACTGGTTTGCTACAACGCTCACGGATTCATTAAACATTTCCCTGGCTGGGCACCATGTAGTACATCTTAAGAAGTGGCTTTGTGCTACGCTGTACCCATGAAGCCGTCGTTTGCTGTTCCCCTTTCTAAGTAGGCCTAATTCATGTACTCGCCCCCATACGGGACTCGAGGCGGGGAAGAAAAAAAGCCCAAATCCGCAAAGCTGCTGCTCGCTCCCGGGGAGTGAGCTGCTCTCTGCATCGTTTCAGCACGCGAGGACGCCACGTCCCGAGATGTCCCAAGCGAGTGACACGGTTCAAAGGGCAGGAGCTTGGTCTGGCCGTGGCAGTCTGGGAACTGGGACGTAGCTCCGGAGTGTCGGGATTTGACGCTGGTGGTCCGAGGACTCTTCGGCTCCCTTTGAGTGAGCCGGCACCGCGGCAGCGAGCAGGACAGCTTAGCAGTGGTCACTCTAGCGCTCGGACATCTTCCGCCCATCGGCTCTGGGGCCGCGAGCAGCCTCGTCCCTCAGAGACGCTTTCCATCTCGAGGGAACCGGTTTTGTGGAGGGTTTTGCTTGAGGCTCTATCCCTGCAGAGAGCAATGTGCTGACTCCACAGTCCTGTGCGAGTTTGCAGGAGCTACCGCAGTAGGATGGCGCATCTCCTTGTCTGCGGTCTCGTAACAGCCAGAGCCCAGTGCCCGTGGCCGTGCGCTCCGATTCGCAGCCAGGCCTTCCACAGGGATCCCGGGCAGTGCCCGTGCAGCCCTGCTGAGGTTCGCTCGCCATCCACCAGCATGTGGCCTGCTGGTGTTATGTGCTCTCAGCCTTCTCGTTTTCTGCTTTTTTTTTTTTTTTTTTTTTTTTTTTTTTGTTACTAGTATTTTTTATATTAAAAATCAAGTCTCACTGTAAGTTCACTGTAAGCCTGCCAAACCGGAGTGGAAATGTCATCACTAGGAACATCCTTCTGTGAACTGCTTTGTAGAACTCAATCACATTCTTTTCCTTAGCGTGGGTTGATATTAATGCTTGTAACTGTAAATGCCGCACTTTTCTTTCTCACCTGAATTTAAGTGTGGAAAAATACGAGAGAAGTAGATAGTCTCCTGGGGCGAAGGCGCTGTGATATTTCCTTCAGAGCTGTGCTAGCAGCCCTTACCCAGCAAATTACTATTTTTAAGGGTCATTTTTTGTCCAAAGAATTTGTCTGGCTAGATCATATTTAACTACTTTTGAGAAGTTTTTGTTTGGGGGTTTATCATTACTACACTGAGCTAAAGATAAAATACTGAAGAGACAATGCTGACACTTCCTATCGCTGTTACTGAATCACATGAGGCTGCCACTGATGAAGAAACTTCCTCAAAAAGGTGTAAAATGAGATCTCAAAGCCTGCGTGTCCTTTGAGACACAGGAAAGGCTACAGCACAGGCTATCCACTGAAGAACTAATGGGTTGAAAATATTCAGTATTGGGTTGTCTTGGTAAAGCAATTCGGTGTGTTGTCTAGAAAGACAGTTATTTTAAATGGCAAATTAAGCAGATGGCCTCAGTCTTGTGTATAGCTTAATGAACACGCTGCCTCTGATGGTTCCTGTTCAGCAATGCTTTGGGGAAGAAGCAGGGCTTTTAAAACCCTGGAGTTCTTCCCACACGTCCCTGTGGCCGTGCCGAGGGCCCCTCGGGGGCGCCTGGGCTCCCTCGCGCTGCCGCGCGGGCGCAGAGCGCGTCCGGCTCCCGAGGCCGCGGGTCTGCGCGCCGCCCGGCAGGGCCTTGCAAGGGGCCCCCAGCGCCGGCCTGCCTTGTCCTTTAAAATGCAGGAGTAGGAATGCTGACCAGGCAGGTTAGTCTAGCACAAATGTGGGAGGTTAATAACTCTGATCATCACCTAGAATCACCTAGAAGCTGGCTGCTAGTGCAGTTGTTTCAAGCAGTTGCAGACTAAGCAGTGTCTTTCGCTAATGCACCCATGACAAATTTCCATACCTGCAACAGTAAGGTTAGGTAAATTCAGTACTGGTGTGTCCTTATGTTTTTAAGCAAGAATTATCATTGCGCTTGCATTTTTTTAATAAATCTGAAAATCTTTTGACCCATGGAAAGTGCATTTGACCGAGGAAGGCACTGCTTATTTGTGAATAGGATCTGTACTAGTGCAATGGTTGAGTGCTGCACTAATTATTTTCCATTGGCACAAAACTGCCTCCCTCGGTCTGCACCAGTACAGATGCCGCATGCTGTAGGTTGAAGTTTGCAGCGAAGCATGTCTTGCATTCTTCCAGCAGAAGCGCCGTGTTAGCGTAGACCTTGCATGTTGAAGTGTGAAATGTAGACATAGCATGTGTCTCAGTGACAGAGCCACCAGCTTACCTACCGTGCATGTTCTCAGTATGAGATCTGTAACACCAGACTGATCTTATGTTATAGTATGGAAGTGCAACAGGAAACACTTGGAAGTTGCACTGCGCATCATACATTAGTCAATGGTACCTTTAGAATATGTATAGTTAGTCTCAACATTAAAAATGATGTAGTGTACAGATGCCCCCTTTTTTCTAGCATAGCCGTGTTTTCTGTAATGAGAGGAGGATGGACTGGCCGAGCAAGAAGGTAACATGACAATATGTCAGAGCCAGATGCGGGGGGAAGAGTGTTGCTGCCTTCTGAGGGTGAAGCCTGACTCGAGCAGGTTCTTCTGGACTCGGGCTGGGGTAGAGCCAGGACTTCACCGCAGAAACTAAAGCTGTAGGAGGCACTTAGGCTCAGTGCAGCACGACCCAAGTAGAAATTCAGAAAGGACAGTGCTGTCTTGCTCCCTCCCAGGGCCTGGAGGACCCTTACAGAGACATCCCCTCTGCCTGACCCAGAGCAAGAGTGAAGCTGCCAGCTCCAGCATTCCCGAGGAGCGTCGTCACCCCTTGGGGGAAAGGCTTCAAGGGCTGAAAAAGGGTGTGTGTTTGGAGTAGCAAAGCCCTCTGTCCACGCAGGGGATTCTCAGACAGCTCAGGAGAAGCCCGATGAGCAGCAGAGCTCCGATATAACGTGTGCTGGTTAGTGTGCTGCAGTCACTGCCTTCTGTTGCCCCCAGTTTCCTAGGTTAAGAGGACACCCGGTGCAACGTGCTCGGAGGCCTCATGCAGAGATGAGTTGTGCAGCCTTCACTGTAGCCCAATACTGTCCGGTTAGTGCAAGAGCCAAAAAGTGGTGTGTGGGTGCAAGCCCCCAGGCAGGAGCTACAGAACAGCCCTGCTGGCGCTTGCCTCTCCTGACACCTTTCAGTATCTACGTTTTATTTGCTTTAACTTTGTTACATTCACTCCTTTTTACTGGATTCTGTTACAGCTGTGCGGCTGTGACACAGTGCTTTGTACTGTGCCCTTGTCCTTTTTCCTTTCAAGTTGCAGCTAGACCAGCTGGGCATGGGCATGGACATGCTGTGCTAACTCACCTTAATCGAGGCCCTATCTTACTCGTTTTGCGGCAGCCCTGCCCTTGCAGTAACGGACGAGCAATGTGGAGGCAGGGCCTTGTTCACCGAAGCGAGCGTATTCCATCCCGGAATGTGCGTGGCCTTCTCGAGCCCGCTGCATCCCAAAGCGGGAAGGGGTATCAGGCTGTCATGCATCGCCACCAAAAGAAGGACTTTTCTGCGGATTTAGTAGCAAGCAAGGGCGCCTCTACTTCAGCACTAGGACAACCCTGTCATGCCCTCCTGGGACATTCGGGCTTCGTGGGGCCACCAGCCGCCTCCGAGGCAGAGGGGATGGTGCCGCAGAAGCTGCTCCCTGCCAGGGCACGCAGGGTCCGGGCGCTCGGCCGCGCGCGAGGCCTCAGGCCGCGGCCGCTCCGTAGGGAGCCTCGCAGGGCACCAGCCCCGGCTGCGCGTTGCTCTTGCCCCAGCACCCATGGAAAATCCTGCCTGTCTGCTGAATTCGAACCGAAGCGTTCTTCTTTTTAGAAAGAGTTATTAGTGCCTTACCCTTTCGGGGGCGATTCCCTTGCGCTTACACGCGTTGGAGGAGGCCGCGCGCCGCGTGTGTTGCATCGCGCCGCGCTCAGGGCGAGCGCCGGCCCCGCGCGGCAGCTCCGTCCCGCCTGGCAGGCAGGCTCTGCCGCCGCGGGCGCTGGAAAGGGCCTCTCACCACCGGCCGCGCACGGAGCTGCGGGGGCTGCAACAAGGACCGAGGTAGAAATCATCTTCCTTGCTCCCACCGCGTCCTTTCGCTTGCATGGCAGCGCTCTCTTAACGTGAGATCCACCACGTCTCAGCCAAGACCAGCCTTTCCCAGCGAGTTTGAAGGAGGGACTTACCCGCTGTGCTTAGCACAGTGGAAAATGGCTCTTACTGTATTGATCTGTGCAGAAAATAGACTAACACTGAAAAGCTACTTAGCCATAACAGCTGGAGGAGGAGGCAGCCACCAAAATGGTTAATGAAAAGCAGCCCCCAAAATCCCAGGGGAATGAGTAGGACAATTTAATACCAGAATGAAGTCAAGCTGTAGTTAAACGCACACATGTACAGACATGCATAGGTACATATACATAGAAAAAAAGTAAATCAGGGAAAAAAAAGCAAACAGTAGCTGGGAATTAGCGTATCCTTCCAACTATGTTCTGTCTCAGATTTATGCTTTCCCATCCTTGCGCTTCCAACTGTTTATGGGGTCAGGAACACATTGCCCTCTTTTCATTTCTCTGGGTGTTGGCTTTTTCTGCACTGGAGGGTATAGGGAGAAATCATTTTGATTTTTGGCTCCCTTTCAAGCTTCTGAGAATAGAAGTGTTATATAGCTCCTCTTTGTTTTTGCAGAGTGAAAGAATTGAAAAAGGCCAAGGAACTTGAAGATACGCAGCAGCATCCCGTAGCAATGTGACATTGCTTTTCAGACTGTTTTCATTTTCTGTTTTTAGCAGAGACATGCAAGAACGACAAAAATACCCACTGCAGTGCTGGAAATAGCAGCTGCAGGATTTTAACAGTAATGTTTTGGTCATTGCATTTGCACTTTCATGGACAACTTTTAATTTGTTCAGCAAGACATCTTGGAACTCAATATTCTGTTGGATCACGGGGAAAAAATGACACCGGGAAGAAATGAGAGTTGCTTCATTCTCCAAGAAGGAAGAAGCGATTAATTATCCTTTTCACATAGGGCTGTATTAAACAACATGTGGAACTGTACAAATACTATACCAAAAATATCGTTAAGAAAAGGTGGGAATGCACAAGCAACACAAGAATGCCGTTCCTGCACTGTCGGTCGTCTCCAAGAAACTGAAGCTTTTGGGAGTCTCAGTGGAGGGGCTTAGATCAGTACATCGTTATTGGGTCCACGCGTCCTCATCTCCTTCGCACTTCTGTCCTTTGTGTTTTATTTAAATCTCTACAGCACACTTAATGCAACTTTTTAAATCTGCAGGTTTTTAATACATCCCGGGGGAGCGTACAGAAGGGGTTGTTGGTATGTGAGATAAACGGGTACTGCATGAGAAATGGAGAGAGCAGCTTAAGCAAGTTTTAAAATGTTTCTTTTTGGTATTTTTACTAGAACCTGCAAATCGATTGTCATGTACTTTTCTCATACTCAGCACTTTATTTTCTAGCCTTACTTCCATGTACTATTATTTTAATTATGTTCTTAATTTGTAAAACATGTAGCTTTTTATCTTGAGTGACTGTCAAACCTTGTTGTTTTGTAGAGTCACGTGCATATGTTGCCTGGACATTTTATACCACCTAAAGATCAGAGTGGTGCTGCATTCTGGCCAGTAAATTTCTTATTTTGGCTATCTCATCAAAATCTGGGCAGTTTCTGTATATATAGAAGGTAGAAATGGAAAATGAGAAAAAATATTTGAAAGGGAATATATTGATTAATTACTAAATATTTTATTCACAAAGGGTCAATAACTTGGCAAGATAAAATTATTATTTGTATAGTTTTGTCTGAACGAGAAGAGTGTGGATGTATTGTTTGTACATACTGTATATATTAAAACAAAGAGATATGTGCATGAACTCAAGAAAAAGAAATGAAAAAAGCAAAGCATTAGTGGCTATGGTCTGTAAAATGAAACAAAAACTTTATTTCACTATAAGAAACTTTATTTTAAATGTTCTTTAGAAGAACATTTTTGCTAAAGCATGACTAAATGGCAAAAAAAAGAGCTACTGTATTTAGACTTAGGAAAAAAAGGCAGAGCAACATTACTTAAAAAAAAAGGAAAAAAAAAAGAAAAAAAAAAAAAGGATATGTTTACATTTAATTTCGGCTACCAGGAGTTTGGTTTGGTTGAATTTGTTTGTTCCTTCCTTCTTCCCCCTCCCCTTTTCTTTTTTTTTCTTTTTTTTTTTTTTTTTTTTGCCAATGGTGCCAAGTAATGTGAATGCTAATATTGCTTAAGAAAATTAAGTTACTTTTGCAGAGCAGATAATCATAAGAGTACAAAAAATGTATTTAGCTTAACACCATACACTCACTCCAATAAAGAACACTTAGAATGAATATAAAATGAAAAAAAATAGTATGAAAGTAGAAAATATGTTTCACATTTTCATATCTCCTGCTGGAAGTCAGAAAATGTAATAAAAATTGCACACACACACACAGACACAAAACTTAAAGATGCAAACTGATCTTGTAGGGGTGTCATGGTATATTGCTATTTCCACATAGTGAGGAGCCAAAGAAATTAGATGTTCTAAAATTGAAATAATTTAAAACTGTCTCAGAGTGTCAGCAGTAGGAGTCAGGGTCTGATCTTAAATTATGCAGGAATGTAAAGGAAGTAACTCCGCAAGTCCGTGTTGCTGCTGTGGATTCCTTGGATGTGTCTGAGATCAGAACCGGCTCCTGAGGGTTTGTGCTGCTAGTGGCAGTTAAAAAGTTCTGAATGGACTGGTGTAAATTTGAGATTGTTGCTTTTGGAATAGTTGTTCTTACTTGATCCCAGCCACCAACTGCAAGGCTTGGTGTGAAGCCTAAAATTATTCGCGTGTGAGAAGCTTCGAAACTGGTGTCTTTAAAAGAAGAGTAAAAACAAAGATTGTGGCAAAAAAAAAAAAAAAACTGGGGTCAGTGCTCTTGGTGCCTTTTCTATAATTGTACTTGTTTTTAATTACTTCTTTTCACTGCCAGCATTGAATTACAGTAGATGTGCTATAGCTCATTAACGGAATTCTCTTGTACATTTGTGAACTGCTGCTTTACAACCTGATTCTAAATCAAACAAAAAAGAGAAAGAAAGAAAGAAAGAAAGAAAGGAAAAATGAAGGAAGGATGTCCTGGCTCTCACATGGTGGCTGTGGGCAGCCTCATAGCCTCAATTTATTGTATTGAATTGAGACTTAAAGCATAAAATATTCCACACACCCCCAAAAAGGAATGGGAACTGCAGAAGAATCTCCTTTGGGATGAACTGGATTGCTCTGTATTACTACTGAAGAACTCTGATGTTTTGAAATGGAAATGTTGCTCCCATTAACCAGTATGTGACAATATAGAATTGATCTTTTCCTAACAAGAGTAATGACCTCAGTGGAACTATTTTAACCCCCTACATTTATACAAAATGATTCAGTAATATACAGAGCCGTTTCCAATTACTCTTCCAGATCCATGGGCCTGGTGGTGTATCTACTAATCTAGATCCTGCTTCAGCCAAACGTTTTAAGCATGTACTTACTCTTAAACATGCAGGTAATTCCCTAAGATCAGCAGAACTACTTGCATGCTTGAAGTTAAGTATGGCTTCGAAGTGCTTTGTTGTGTCGGGTCATAGCCCTTCAGTGCAGCACTGGCGCGTTAAAAGGCGCCCACTGAAGTGAAGTGATTCTGCTCACCCTTTTCTTGATTGCGGAACTTCCATTTTCACAGAAGATGTATACGTGAGTGCAGCTTTCTGGGAAAATCCACATTCCCAAGTGCCAGGAGCCAGAGCCATCTTCTGGTAATGGAATTGCTCCTTTGTGAAACACATTCAACAGCAGTAATACTGTGTGACGGAAATGCAGAATATAACATGAACCCCCTCTCTGGTTGCACGCTTACGGCAGTTCCACACAGTAGTTGGTGCCCAATGGGGGGTCCCCAAGACTTGCATGTAAAACTAGTATAGATGTCTTCTCTTTTGTAAGTTTTATTTTTGTAACCGTGCATGTAAAGCATCACTGAATCAATGGATCTGTTGAAGAACTCAGCTGCTGGAACCATGCAAATGTTTTGAATTGCCCTTAAAATATGGAAAATGTTTTCTGAATGCTTTATATTCTTTCTGCTGTAAATTAAAAACAAAGAAAATTTCCCCATACAAAGCGTGAACCTTTTTTTAAACACATGCTCTTCCATTCTAGTTAAATAGAGCAACATATTGCTTCAGTCACTGTTAAGAACCGTGAGGGAGGAGCGGGAGAAAAGTGTTAGTTCTGCTCCATAACCTGCTGGTAAATAATGCCTGGTGTCTGGCTGGGGATGACCTGAGCAGCCCAGGCTGCGCCGGCCCCGCGGGCAGCGGCACTCGCTGGACGAGGGCGCAGGCCCCGCGTCTCCTCGCGCTGCTCCTCGCTCCTCCGGGGCTTCCCTCCAGCCCGTGCCCAAATCAACCCGAAGGCACCGGCCTCATTTTCTGTGTCCTCTGCAGTCCTCACCCCTCGAAGAAACGTTGCAAGTGCCGGCTTCACCTTTACAGCAGAAGGGAAAAGTGACCATCTCAAACACTGGGTACCCGTATTGTGGATAAGCTTCAGATGACAAGTTTTGCCAAATGACTACAACTACACAAAAACACTACAAACTTTATTAAAACATAGTATTAAACAAAAAAAAAGGGGGGGTGGCGGGGGGGGGGCAGGTTCTGCCCAGCCACAGCTCACTGGAAGCAGACTAGTTTGACACACATTTTCAAGGCAATATGGCATGCTGTAATAGTTTGAGTATTTGAAATGTTCTCTGATGTGACATGACACAGTATCTTAACAAGCAGTAGCTTAAAAAGAAAATAAGGCAGAGTAACTCAAACTGGTTGGATGAATGTTTTGATCATACACAAAGGCATGAGTTTGTTCAAATTTTTCCTACTCGTACTTGCAGAGTGGGCAGCACCAGTTGCTGCCGTTAAGCTGATACAAGAACAAAATGCTCATTTTTTTCCTTTTGGTAGTATCTCTACAACATCCAACTGCTTGTGCCTTTTAAATTAAATAAAAAGAGAAAAAAAAAAAAAGTAGCAGGAAAACATTAGAAATATTTGACCAACTCTTAATTGGCTCCAACTGTAAGTTTTCTATCTCAGAGCAGCTATAGCTCACAGCATGTATCTGGCAGGTATGGAGTTGCTTCTCTGAGGTCAAATTATTTTCAGCTTTTAAGCTTAAATAAAGCTTAAATAAATAAGCTTTTTAGCTTAAATAAATAAGAACTTTCACAGCAGGGCTCACGCTGGCTTTCCATGAGAAAGTGGTGGGCTAGCCCATGCGCCCGCCGTGCCGTGCAAGAACAGAGACATCCCGAAGTCACCGCAGGGACCGCGCAGAACCAGGCCACGTGCCCGCAGCCAATATCCTCGTACCGGGTCCCCTTGCCGAGGAGGGCGCGTCAGCGGCGCTCCGCGCCGGGGAGCGTGAACGCGCTGAGCGCTGCGCACGCAGCTCCGCTGTGCACGCGTGCCGGTGACAGCAGGGGAAGCTTCCAGAAAGCACATGGGGGAGACGTGCCCCTCCGGAACCGAGACTCCATGCCCGCCCCCACACTCCTCAGAAAAGGCAGTGGTTTTTTTTTTTTTTTTTTTCCCTTTTTGCGTGCTGAGATCCTGGTGACGCAGCACCTCCAGCTGTAGAAAAGCTCACGTGGCCGTGAGGCGGGACACCAGGAGACAGGACACATCCCTGATCGCCAGTGCAGGAGTGTCCCTGCCACTGCACAAGCAGTGACGTGGCCAGAGGCCGGGCTGCGTCCCCCGGGCCAGGCCCCGCAGCGGGAGCGGGACAAGCAGGCGCCGCCGGTGCTGCCCACGCAGGCTGCACAGCCGGCCTGCTCCGCGGGGCACAGCACGAGACCCCCGAGAGCGAGAGTGCGGGTGTGGGGATCGTGGTGTGTGTCTCTCCCCAGATTCGTGGATTTCATGGGGTAACCTCAAGGGTTGTCCTTTATACCGGCCCTTGGCCTTCGTATGCCAGACAAACACAGCTGCAGGGACACGCCTGTGCCCACCCCGTGGGGTTGTGCACGCGTGCTCACACTCGCACTCGCGCTCACACTCACACTCGCGCTCACACTCGCACTGATGATTGCGCCTCCCAGGTGGCAGTGCCGGCAGTGACGATCTCCACCCGCCCCGGTGCGGGGAGCCCCGCCCTGCTCCCGCAACGGCATCGCCCCGCCCCCAACGGCATCGCCCCGTCCCCCACGGCATCGCCCCGCCCCCAACGGCATCGCCCCGCCCCCAACGGCATCGCCCCGCCCCCAGGACATCGCCCCGCCCCCAGGACATCGCCCCGCCCCCACCGCTGCGCCCTGCCCCCAAAGGGCATAACCCCGCCCCCGCACGCATCGCCCCGCCTCCAACAGCCGCGCCCCGCCCAGCTCAGCCCCGCCCCCCGGGGCCGTTCGTCACATCCAGGGCGCCGCCGGTACCGCCTGCGGTTCCTGTCGGGCTCGGTCGGGCGGTTTCGGCGGGCAGCAGCTCGACGCCGGCGGCACCATGTGAGCGCGGGGCGGGCGGGCCGGGCCGGGCCGCTCCCGGGGCCCCGCGGCGCGGCGGGGAGCGGCTCGGCGCCGGGAGGGCCGCGCCCAGGCGGGCGGCCGCCGGAGCGGGCCCGATGAGCGGCGGCTGGGGCGGGCGCTGGGGCCGCTGCGCGGGGGGCAGCTCGTGCCGGGCTATTAGGGCTGCTCCTCCCAGGCCTACGCGATCGCCGCGGAGCTCGGCGGGAGCCTCTCGCTGCGTCCCGGGCCGTGGAAGCCCCCCTGGCTGGAGGGGCCTGCCCAAGGCTCCCCGGCCGGGGGTGGCGATGGGGGGCTGCACAAGGGACCCTGCCACGGCGCAGGGGGTTATTCTGTCGTGTACGCGGCCTGTTCGTGTTGGTCACTGTGCGCTTCCTGGTTTGCTCCTTGTGCGTGTTTGCATTTGCTCGCTGTGGATGTGAACTTACGTGTATAAATAGAGCCAATGCTCAGTGTCATTCCTTCATATAAAAGGTGCACTGTAACTAAGGCAGAATTGGTAAAAATACAGGAGAGCAAAATCAGTACAGATAATCCTAGAGAAAGTCAACCAAAAGTTGTTAATGAAGAGGGCATCAGAAGTGCATAGAGTGGCTTCTGGTCCAGTTTCGGGGAAAAAAAAAATATATATGTGGGACGGGTAAAAGGATCTAAAGTGCCAGAGTCTAGAAGTGCTGCATGTGTTTCCTCCTTGTGCTTTCTCTGGCTCAATGCCAGCTGTCTCAAGGAAACAGGTAACCACAGGAAGAGCACATAGTTAGAGGAACCATTAACTTTGGAAAGCTACTGAGTCTTAGTATCTGCATTCTTGCAGAATCCAAGCTCTTGAGTGTTTGAGCCTGTGAACCATTTTAGGAGTTGCTCTATGCCTGATTACAGGCTGTGTTATTAGCCAGCCACTGGTTTCTTTTAGCACTTTAAGCAATTCACCCATTAGCAGGAAGTTTGGTGCATGACTTGATTTATGCAGAAGTTCAGCTGTTAAAACCTCATTTGTCCTGTGGGAATGGAAACCCCAGTATTTCTTCCATGGAGTCAAATTCCTTGTTTTTAAGAATAGCAGATAAGCTTAAGTTCAGAAATTATCAACTTTCCATGCATATATACATACAAAGTAATACGGAATAGTGATAACTTTCCTTACTGCAGGTCAGCAAGCGGCCCTGGAAGCTCAAATGTTGCTGCTGGCAGTAATCGCCGTCTTCAGCAAACACAACACCAAGTGGATGAGGTAACAGTCTATTTGGATGGCAGTGTAATAATTCCATCTCTTTTGGAAAAACCTGACAAGAAAAATAGATGAGCATTGGTCACAGCACTTACTGTTCCTTTATATGAAAGGGAAGCCTAGTGTCATTCAGCTTTCTTTATTCTACTTTTGTCACTTGGAGTTTTGGAAAGGTTTTTTTTTAAAAAAAAAAAAAGTGTTGGGGGGGAGAAAGGGTAGAGCGGCGGGGTGGGAAACAGAGGGCAAAATGCTCCATTCTGGTGGAGTGGGAAAAAGTTACAGCTGTCCAAAGGTTGACTGCAAACCCAGTGTCTGATAATCAGGTACAAGTTAAAATAGTACTCTTAAGAAAGAAAAGAAGAAAGGCTCTTCATTCTGGCCAAGTGGCAAAAAGGAACTGATCTTATCAAAAAATAAAAATTCAAATTTCTGAGGATGTCCAAAAGCCATTGTTGGTTAGCAGCAGCTTTATCTGCTTGAACAGGATAGCACTTCAAATGAATGTCAAAAATATTTTGTCAGTCATGTTACATTGCCTCAACTCCATTGGAAGTAGGTCATAAATTATTTCCCAGTTTTCAAGGAATGTCAGCCAAATTTTGAGAACTTCTCTGCAATACTGACACACGGAAGTAGGTAATTGTAACTTCCGGCAGTGGACATGTGAACTTCACGTTTTCATCTAAGCTCATGATTGGATCTCCTGAAAGGCAACTGCTCCTACTCCTTAGAGGAGACCATGAAAAATATCATGTATTGGAATCTGTTACCTGCAAGTAATCTCTCCAACAGTGATACGATTGATATACTTACTGTAAGTGTTAAATTGATGTAGGTGGTTGACATCATGAGGGTGAACGTGGACAAGGTGTTGGAGCGAGATCAGAAGCTATCAGAGTTGGATGACCGAGCTGATGCACTGCAAGCAGGAGCTTCCCAGTTTGAGACCAGTGCAGCCAAGCTGAAAAGAAAGTATTGGTGGAAGAACTGTAAGGTAACCATGGCTTGAATATGTACAAAATTCAGTATTAGACTTCACAGTATGATAGGCATTATCTCAAAAGTCACTCCAGTCAGTATAAGTTCTAGCATCTAGCTTTACAGCAGATACCACAATGCTCATGTGAAGTGACCATCTAGATCACCAGCCCTGCTGCTGCCCAAGACATCAATGGAGCAAGGGAAACATTACAGTGACCTGAGGCTGTGGGGAACACATGGGAAGAGATCAAAAATTGGTTCAACTAACCTGCAAGGAAATATTAAAAAGCAGGAGGAGAGCACTGTCTTTTACAGTTCCTGGTAGATGTTGGTACTTTCTTTGGTGAGCAACAAAGTGGAAAATGTGGTGTAGGACAGGAGTGTGAAAGGTTTTTAATAGGTTTCTTTTTACCCGTGTTTGTATAGTCACCTTAGGCTCTGCACAGAGGCATGAAAGAGAGCTTGTTGATCAACTCTGGTTGCCAGTGTGCCCAGCCTACCATTCCTGAGTGGTAAACATCCATCAAAATTGCTTGTTGCACATGTTCTGCTTGGCATATTTATCTAGCACACAGTGCAAGGGTACCTTGCAGTGGCTGCTTCCCTGCTTCCCCCAGTAAAAGCCTGTTAATGCTGCTGCACAGCCTTGTTGTGGCTTTTTTCACAGATGTGGGCAATACTGATAGCTGTTGTTCTCATTATCATCATCATCATCATCATTGGTAAGTTTCATTGAAAAGGGGATTTATCTCTTAAGTAGAAGTGGATGGGATTGACTCGCTGGTACAGTTCAGTTAAGCCAGGGTACTCAAACTGAAGGTACATGTAACAACAACAGCTTGAAACAGCAGCCCCCACTTAAATGATTGTTTAGTGGACTGCAGTGAACAGTACAAGGCAAAGCGAGCTCAAATAGCTGATTCTGGAACACCTGTGCAATGTAGATGTGGAAGAGGTAAAACTGGGATTCCACTAGACTTAACAATGAACAAGTTCTTATAGCTGCATACTGCAGAAGTGTAAAGAAATACCATTATGTGTCCCTTGTCTGAGAAGTACATTTCCATTTGTTCATAATCTTGCATAGATCAGTCCTCAGCATGGTAGATGCACTGCTGTAATAGGTAGACTTTTTAATAAAAAAAAAAAAAGTAGGGACTGCATTGCTTTTGATTGAAATGGTACTGACTGAGGTGGAATAGCAGGTGGGGGCATGCACAAATTGCGCTCTTTGTTTTGCTTTCTAATGTAGCCCTTAAACTTTATCCTCTGAAGAAATATGTATGTTGGGGCTGTACTACAGTAACAAACACTATATAATATAATAATTATAATATAATTAGCAACAGTTGTGGTCTCAGGTGAGACATGCTTGATGCAAGCACAGAGGAAAACTAAAGCTAAGGAAAAAGAAACATAGGAAACTTCAATCCCTCTCTACTTGTCTCTAGTATCTTAAAATTTTTAAATTCAGGATTGTTAGGGTGGAGGGCTGAAGGAGACATGTTCCTCTTCCAACTTTTTTCTTTTTTGTAGTCTCGACTACATGAGTTTAAGGAAGAAACTCAAATCGACTGCAGATGTCTGTCTTCAGCCTCTCCACTTCAAACCTGCTGTATTTTCAGCCCATCTACTGCCATGTAAAGCAAAATTATTTTGATTAGTAGATGTTAACTAAACCTGGTTGCCTTAAGACACTCCTAACAAGACACTACTAACAAGCACAGCCCACAACTTGCACAGTGCCTTGACAGACTGGAGCTGATGAAGAGGACTTGGTTCCAGTTTCCCAACTAAACGGTGTAATCAATTACAGCCTTGCTAGCGCCACACCAGCCTAGACGTGATTCTCTTCACCCCTCCGCCCTCGCGCCGGGCCGGGCCCCGCTCCGCGCCGCGCGCTGTGGGCGGCGGTTGGGCCGCACGTGGCGGCGGGCCGGGCGCGCGCGGGGGCCGCGTGCGGCGCCGCGTGACGGGGGGGCGGTGCTGCCGCGGCCTCCAATGAAGCGGCGGCGGCGGCGGCCCCCGCGCCTCCCTCGCTCTGGGCCGGGCGGGCGCCTCACGCGGCCGCGGCGTGTGGGAGCGGGACAGCCGCGTGCGGCGGCGCTTACGTAACGCGCGGGGCGGCCGGGGCAGGGGCGCGGCCTGCGGGCGGCCCCTGGGATCCCGGCGGGCTCGGTCTGGCCCGAGCCGGGCCGCCTCGGCCGGAGCAGGTAGGGCCCGCGGCGGAGGCGCTGCGGCGCGGGGGGCGCGGGCTGCGGGGGGCGCCGCTCCGCTCCGCCGGGCGCAGCTTTTCCGCTCTGGAGCGGCCAGACTGTCCCCTGGCGGAGTCCTCGCGGCCGCCTGTTCCTGCGCGTCGAGTTACCGCGGCAGGGGGAGGTTGTGAGAGGGAGCAACCGGCACTGGAAATCCGGAGGAACCTGAAATAAAAAGTATTTTCACGAGGGGAGATTGAGAGTACTCGTCAGTTAGATACCTGCACGTTCTCGAAGTGGCAGGTTTTTGTTTTTCCTCCAGAAGACTTATGCAATCCTACCCCTGTGCGGAAGTGAAAGGGCCTGAACCTGTTGCTGAGCCGGGCTGTGGTTTTTCAATGTCCCTTGTACTGTCAAGTTTCACTGACCAGAGATGGACCTGAACGAGCTTCCGGGAAGCCACTCAGGGCTCGCTGAGAGCTGGTCGGCAACTGGCACGGTGGGGAGTGAGCAGAAGGAGGCCTTTGGCCGGACTAATGTAGGAGAGCAGGAGGATGGGCCTCAGGAGGGCGCGAAAACCTACTACCGTGCTCCTATGGGAACAAGCTCCGGGAGGAAGCAGTTTAATGGACCAAAATCCAGCGGAACTGACTGCAGCAGCCAGGAGCCAAACAGCAGCTCAGCTGGGCGTTTCGGGAGGCAAAGCCGAGGTGCCAGGTAACTCAACCACCGTTCCGCGGGGACCTGTGGTGCCTGCCATCCCAAGGGCTCCTCGCGCTTCCAGGAGACCCAGAGAGCTTACCGGAGTCCTGCACTGTAATGTTTGTCATGGTCTTGGGTGTAGATTAGATTGATGCTGCATGATTCCTCGTAAGCTGTCTAATTCTTAGATTGGCTGATCCAGATGCGTCATTGACCCTCTTGTAGCTTCTAAGTATACTTAATCTAAAGACTGTATTTAACAGTGGTACAGTACTACTTTAATAGTACTACTTCTTCAGAATACTCAAAAAATCAGTGCAGCACTTTAAATAAATGACATAGTTCAAAAGTATCGTTTATGTGATGTCAGACTCGCATGTATTTACTTCAACCTATTATGTGGTAAACTGATACTAAAGAATGGTGAATGGACAAAAAGCACTTCCTGTGAAGTGCTTTTCATCAGATGCTGACCGCAAAGTTAGAAGGACTTACATAAAGAATCAGAATCTCTGTGTGGTTTTAATACTAGCAAGGTCTAGATTAAAAAATCAGCTTACTGTTAGTTGCTAGTTTTGCTGAGGTGAACCTTCGAATTTTAGTCATTCATTCATAAACTGGGATCAAGAGGTTCAATGTTACTAGGTATAAATTTCACAGCATCTCAGCAAGCACATTGGTCATCATATGTCTTTGCCATTCAGTATCATGTTGGAACTGGAAAGGAAGAAGGTAGAGGAAAAGAGATTAAATGGCACAGAAGCGAGAAAGGTGCAAGAAAAAATATAACAGGCAAAATATAATGAGCAAGCATTGGGATTTTCCAGAGATTTTGTGAACTGGAGGTCAAGCCCATAAAGGGGCATTTCAGTGAGTAATTTTAATAGCACATCAGAAAAATCATTCCTTTACCACGAGTCCCCAGTAAAGTTTAACTTCTTTGTTTTTGTACAGCAAACAGCTGAATGGAAGCCAGTCGCACAGAGATATGATGATGATGATGATCCAAGAAATGAAAAGGTGTTTGCCTGAAGGAAAAAGGAGTTCCAGCAAGTCCAGTACTATCAGTGCTCTCAACTATGCCTTGCAGTGTGTGCAGCACGTCCAAGGTATGTGAAGAAGAAAATATGGGGGTATAGAAACTGTACAGGCATGTACAGTCTTGAATAGACATGTCTGGAAATAAATAACATTAAAGGGATACATTTACATTATCCTGCAAAAAAAGAGTTTTTATATTTGACATCACATAATTTTTTCTATTCAAATGCCTTACTGCTCATTCTCCTTTTTTTTTTTTCTCTCTCTAGAGTCCAGTCCCTAGTAGGTGCTTACTAGTAACTTGTGGTGCATGTTGAAAGAAATGTATTGCTGTCACAGATTCAAAACTTGTTGGATAGTCTGTATCTTATGCTGCTGCTTTCCATACAGACTATGAAGTAGCTTAATTGTTCTTTTGTCATCACATTCTATCCTTTCCACTTCCTCCTGTTCTTTTCCTGTAACATAAGTGGATCACTCCAGGGGTATAATCAGTGTTCGTTTTTCCTTTTTCACTATGCAGACTTTCTCCATCTCACCTTGGACCTCACCAAAAGGATCATAAAAGTATGAAAAGTATGTAAGGATTATTTTCAAAATTGTCTCTGTGTTGACTTTATTGTGTTTGTTTTTGCTTTTCTCTTTTTTTTTTAATTAGCAAACAGTGAATTTTTCCAAGTTGCAAATGACCGAAGAATATTTCAGACAGATGTGATCACGTACAGCATAGAAGAGCTGGTGACAGTTGCATCTGAACACACTCCAAAAAACACAGTAAGAAATTCAGTCAAAGAGTTCACTACTCGTTGTCTCCTCTGTATTTAATTGCCTTGCATCTCTTTAAAGAAATAGAGTGTTGTAAAATTTGAAAACCTTTAAATTGTAAACAAACAGGTCTTTCTATTGATTAAGGTAGATTGGGGCATGGCTTACATATGCTGGGTCAGGATACCCAACAGGAGTAAGTGAAGGAATACCTATATATATATATATATATATTTCTTTTGTCAAAAGCAGCCATTACCTCTCTCAGAATCTTAGAGGTCTTCTGCAGTAATCTCCTGAGAGCATCTTAGCAGCATGTTTTCAAAGCTATTCAAATCTATAGATGCAAGGCTCTTGTCCTTAGTTTCTATTTGCACTCCTGGATTTTATTTATTTATTTATTGCAGTATGCCTCGTGCTTTCTGATTCTGTTTGAAAGAAAGAGCATTTAAGTAGTGCTTTAAAATTAAGTAGTGTCAGAAACCAAATCAGAAATCCTGCAAATACTTCTGTTTGAGAAGTTCTCATAATATTTTTGTGTGTGGTTTTTGTGTGTGTGTGAAATTGTGGTGAGTGCTTCTGGAACTTGGGGAGAAATCTTTGTGGAGTTATAAGCAGTCATTCTGAAAGGGGCATTTATCTTTGGCATCTGCGTCAGTTTGATATGTGATATTGTGGTCTTTGTAGCGTTTGTAGGTCATGAGTCTCCATGCTGCCAGTTTTCACATGCAGTTTTAATGGGGTACAAACTTCA
This sequence comes from Tinamus guttatus, assembly GCF_059628265.1. Taxonomy (NCBI): domain Eukaryota; kingdom Metazoa; phylum Chordata; class Aves; order Tinamiformes; family Tinamidae; genus Tinamus; species Tinamus guttatus. Next base: position 1,002,401 of record NW_028289049.1, read on the forward strand.
GAACGTTTCTGGACTGCTCTCTCTTTCTTTTATCTTTTCAATATTGCTGCTATGTTTTGGGAGAGATTTGCCTTTAAAAATGTTTGCTTTCCAGGACACCTTTGTGGCTGTGTTTTCCTTGCATTCTGGGCGAATAGTGCATATTTCTGATCAGGCAGCATCCATTCTAAACTGTAAGAAGAAAATACTGGATTCTTCCCGGTTCGTAGAGCTGCTTCTCCCTCAGGATGTTAGTGTGTTCTACACACACACTGATCAGTCCCACTTGCCGCTTTGGAACATGGAAAGTCAAACAGGTGGGGCTTGGCAATGATTGTAATTGCTTTATGTGTCTTTCTGTCTTTGCAGAAGGAGGATAGAATGGTCATTCGTTTGAAATGCATATGCTAGCAATATATATAGGTCATACTTGTTCCTTTTTTTTCAGTTGAAAACTTGAGTAACTATGCCTAGGGTCTCCTAGCAGCTTAACCGTAATGAGGGGTAAAAAAGGCAGATGCTTCATTTTTATACAAATCACCTTACTCTTTCCAAATAGAAAGGAGGTAAGACTTTTTTTTTAAATAAAATAAAGGAGATAGTTGTCAGGATAAAATGGTTTAACCTAGCTCTTACAGTTGCACTGTGTAGTCTACAGTCCACTTGTCAGCCTTCTGTAAACTTAGCCAGAAGGCAGCAGGTAGAAAGCAGAAAATTGAGCTTAAAGGCTAGCCTATATAAAGATGAGCCTTCAGTAGAAATATTGATGATACTGAATTGTCATGTCTATCTGGAAAAAAAAATCTATTCTATTGCAATGCTGAATGTGAATAAGTGGTGGCTTTTGAGCCATGTGTTACTTGTGAGCAATTCAAGCGTAGCTCCCATTCCAAAGCTCTGTTCTTTTTTCCCCTGGCAGAGGTGCTGTTATAGCATCATTGCTAGAAGGTCAGAATTTGCTGCTACAGGAGGTGGTGGGCCATCAGAGGCTTCTGGTGCATGCCAGGCGTGCTAGAACTTTGGGAGCAGGTCCTATGCCTACCCAGCACAGCAGTGACACCCCTGTGGAGCTGCTGTTATCCTCTTGCTGTGAACTATTAGTTGACTTTTAACTGTATATAGCTTTCGGTATATGGCTCATAAAGCGAAGATTTTTAGCCTTTCCTGTTCTGTGGTGATGCACTGGGCATTTTCAATATCATGTTTCCCCTGAATTTGGTTCCAAGTCAGTCATTTCTCCAAAAGTAAATGGGCAGGGGAAGGGAGAAATATTGGAAGTGCGAGCAGACTGTTGAACAGACAGTTCAATAGCTAATATTGACTCGAAAGTGACGCTTCAGCCTTGCTCAGAAAGCTTGGAGAACATAGAGTTAAAAATCCTTATTTTTAAAGTGCTTCTTATAGGTATGATTTTTTTAGGCTATTAACTGATCATTTCAATGTATATTCTTCTTATTAGCTTCTCTGTATGAATATGCCCGGGTGAAATCCTTTTTCTGCAGAATCAGGCAAGTATACCACTGTAGTCTTATGCTGTTGAGGGCTGGGCACAAAGAACAAGATTGGGCAGAGTTCTTGCCTAAATATGGCACCAAGTATACAGAAGACAAAAAAATAACTACTTAACCTTAAGAACAGTAGTAGATCACATAAGTTGTTCTCATGAATACCTTTGGTCTGAGAAGTGGAAGAAAGTTTTATTTTATTTTATTTTATTTTTAAACTACTAGAGTAAAGGCATTCTAGAACAGCCTTTCTATATGGATGTTGGTATTAAGGGGTATGAGATCAGTGTGTAGTGGTATTTTGCCCTGTGATTGTATGTTGCCAAGGGATTGTACTTAGGGTCTCAGAAGGTTCTTTCTGATCATCTGGTTCTGTGCATTCTGCATAGTTTCTTGCACTCTGCATATCTTTTCTGCAGTGGACTTTTGGCGTTGGAGTCTTGACACTGGGTGCATTAATCCTTTTTACTCTTCCTCAGGCCTGGTAAAGATCAAGAAACACATTGTTATCCCTTCCGAATCACCCCATATTTGGTCCGTGTGTGCACTTCTGCTCACGTGGATGCAGAGTCCTGTTGCCTAGCTTTGGCTGAGAAAATTCACTCTGGATATGAAGGCAAGTCAGGAATGTGCAGTAAGAAACAAGCCAATAATAAAAATGCCCAGTATAAGAAAGTTAGCAGCTCTGCCGAGAATTTGTGCTCGAGTAGTCTCCCCGACGTGAGTTCTGGTTTATGTGTGCACACACGTGTATACAGCATAGATGGGTCTTCTTTCCTGGGTCCCAGTATTTGACCATTTCCCAGAATTTGTTCTGGGGAGGTGGGGGAGGCAGTAAGTGGGAAAAATCTTGTCATCTGGTAGCTTGTAATGTTTCTTTGTGTTACTAGCCAGAAAGCAGTGAAAAATTCAGATACTCAGGAGCCCATAATATAGTATCATGAGCAAAAGTAACAGTTGGATTTTCTCTCTTAACAATGCATATTTTGTGTTTCAGTAATTCTATCTTTTTTTGACTAGCTCCTCGAATACCTATGGAAAAAAGAATCTTCACCACAACTCACACCCCAGGATGTGTTTTTCTGGAGATAGATGACAGGTGAGATTTAGGTCTTGTGAGCTGTGTGTGGAGAGGTAATAAAAAGTTCTGTGGTGCTGCCACTGGAGACACAAGTACAACAGATGAACTATGCAATTTGCACTAGTTAATTTAGTAAAGTTGTTCGTTACTAGTTTTCAATAATTCTTTTTGTTGGTCTGTTCATTGAAAAAATATCAAGAATTCCATGGAAAAATCTCCGTTGTTAACAAAAAGTGTGAAACTAAACTGAGCTACAGTCAGGCTTTGTTATACAAGGTAATGGGGACCTGTGATAATCAGGACAGTGGAGAGAGACGTAATACAAAGCTTTGGGGGTCACAGTGCAGAGATACAACAGTACTGAACCACATCAAATTAATTTGGCCAGACTAAAACAGTCTCCTGAAAAAACACAGTAGTGTTCTTCCAACACACTTGGCACCAATCACATCAGGTTTCTTATTGATATTTTGCCTGTGACTCTTTCTTCATGATTCCCTTTCTTCTTCACAAAACTGCTGGTGACTATGAAAAAATCTTTTAAATCTCTAGGCTCAGAAATGTTTGTTGCCATCAGTATTTGTGTGTTTACATTGCACTGATGAATGGCTTAGGAAATCTTCTGTGGCCTTACATCATGTCATCGTAGGTCATATCTGTGAACTTAATTGCCAACCAAAGGGTTACGGATACTCAAGATGATATTGTAATCAATGATAATGTGCTTGTTTTTCAGAGCGGTGCCTCTGTTGGGTTACTTACCTCAAGATTTAATTGGAACATCCATACTGATGTATCTGCATCCAGAAGATCGTCCTTTGATGATTGCTGTTCACCGGAAAAGTAAGTACCGATGACTTACCACAAACTTCTATTGTTTTTAACATTTTTCCATTATCATATTGCTTGGCATGTGACTGATCTGCAGCCTAGAAACAATAAACTAAAACAGTGAGTTTGGGATCAAAGCAAATTCTAAATCAACATTTTAAAGAACCCCACTCATTAGCATTTGTGTTTCCACTACTGTGTCACAATGTTAATTAAACGTTGTCTCTGTTTTTCTTCCTATTGTTCTTGGTTTTTGTTTGTTTGTTCAGTCCTGAAGTTTGCTGGCCATGCCCCTTTTGAACATTCACCTATTAGATTTTGTACTCAAAATGGGGATTATGTCATACTGGATACCAGCTGGTCTAGTTTCGTGAATCCATGGAGCAGGAAAGTAGTGTTCATCATTGGCCGACACAAAGTCCGAGCGTAAGCCAACTTTTTTTAAGCCTGCATATGCACGCACGGTAAATGTTCAAGAAAATGTCTAAACCAAATACAGAAAGTTGTTCCTTTTCAGTTCCCAAGAGATTCGGATATATAGCTCTCCCTCTTATCTGGTGGCTCTTATAGGAAATGTCCTCCGGGCTGTATTTTGATTTGGAAAAAGGATCTTTCGTTCAAGATTTTCTGGGGTTTGAATTTGCCTTACAAGTGAAGGAGACAGTGGTAGATGTTTGTCAGCCTTTCTGGTGCCACTGTGCTGCTATACTAGCTTCCCTGAATCCTGGGGCTTCACATGAAGCACTGCTCTTGCATCGCAGTCCCGCTCCTCCAGCAGTGCTGTCTGCAGAGCAGATGTCTTCCCTTCGTGTGGATTCACGGAACCAAATCCCAGTGGAGAGCATAATTGGAAATCAAACTATTTGTATTGTGGCTTTGTTGTCGAAATGAAGTGGTTTGTTTCCATTTATTTTTGAGGAGGGTAATAGTGGCTATTTTCTAAGTCCTTATTTTCAAAAGAGCATTATATTATTAAGAAATGGGAGCTCAATCACTTCTGCCGGCAGCACTCCTAATTTATTATTTTATTAAAATATCAATCTGCATTTTAAAGCAGAAGAGTTGATCTTATTTTGTTCTAACTCTTCTAACTGTTTATAGTCACTTTTTCTTCATTAAATTAAAAATAATAATGAAATTTTGTTGACTTTCTGTAGAAGCCCTTTGAATGAAGATGTGTTTGCTGTGAGAAGTAAAGAAATGAGCAGTGTTGAGAAAGAGATACAAGAATTGCAAGGACAAATTTACAAACTTCTCCTGCAGGTAAAGAAGATGAAAGAATTTCCAAATACTGGTTGACCTTCGGAGTAGGAGGCCAAGGAAAGTGAGGCTTGATACAAACTACTAGTTAACAAATCTCTTGTAAAAAGTCTGGAGAAAAATTATTGGAAAATTGAAGGATAATTATCTTCAATTATAATTGCATATGGCTTTGTGTGTCAGCATTAAAAGTAAGATTCTGGTTAGTGCGCCTGATTAGAAAAATGACCTGAACAAGTCTTTATGTTGAAGGATAAATTAGCATCCCAAAGCAGCTTTCGGTGTGGCAGAGAATGTTTCCCTCGAATGATGAAGCCCAAAATAATATCAACTTCTCACTGAATTTTCTTCATTTATTTTAAGAGCTGTATGCATTGCAAGTATGTTACTCTGTTTCCCTTCTTTGTAGTCTCTGAAAGAATTAATTTTTATTTTTTTTTTCTCCCTCTTACAGCCAGTTCATAGCAATGTTTCTAGTGGTTATGGAAGCCTTGGTAGCAATGGCTCTTATGAACACTATATCAGCATAGCCTCTTCAAGTGACTCCGCTGGGAACTGTGCAGAAGAGATACAAGAACCAGTGAGTCTGTAAATGTGGCATTGCCTGCATCATAGAAAAAATATAGTATAAAAAATTAAAATTCTTACCGCGTTACATACATATTACTTGTGAATTTTACTGAAGTGGGAAAATATGCCTGTGTTCAAGCTAAATTTGCTTAAAATGGGCAGTTCCGTTTGTTTGTGGGTTTTTGTCTGTGTGTGTGTGTGTTAAATTGTCCTGTCTAAAATGAGGAAATAATTCTTACAGTGGTGCGCTAAGGTAAGTTGCTTAAATGTCAGCGCTCTCAAAAAGTGACTGGTCTTGGAGGGAAAAAAGTAGAAGCCCCATGCAACTAAAAAGAGTGATTGGTTCCTGTTGGGGAGACGTAGTATCTGTTCGATAGTGTTTTTTTTTTTTTTTTTTTCCCTATTGGTTTAAAAAGGAGACTAGATATGTATTGTAGAATTTTATCGGAGACAGTGGAAACAATCCTTTCTACCAATCTGTTCCCTTTCAATTTGGAGAATACAGGAACCCAAGTCTTAATGGTCTCTTCGGACCTCCTTTGTTTATTCTGACGTCACATTCTTGTGTATTTCAAGATGACATTGCAACAAGTATGTGCAGATGTCAACCGAATAAAGAGTCTGGGACAACAGCTGTATATTGCATCGCGGAGCAAGCCACAGAATGGAAATGAACAGGCTACAAATTCAGAAACGCTAGGAGGTGAGTTAGCATGATGATAATCCTGAAGTTAATGTGAGCTCTCATAGATCGGTAGCTATGACTTTAGCCACTTGCTGTTATACCAAAGCTATTCAGTCTCTTAGCCAAGACTTGGCATTGGCAAGTGGTTTAAAAAATAATAAATAAGATGAATGCAGCAGATCTAATAACTTTTAACTGTTCGCTTAGGTATGGAGAAACATGTCTGTCCTTTTTTCTGTAAGTCAATACACTTTTTAAAAAAAACATATTTAAAACATTTTCTGTAGCGAATTTAAGTCTACTGTGGACACTTCCTTTATTTGCTTTTGTGAACATTGGTCTCAGAAATAGTCATAGCCCATAGATTGAAAAACATTGCTCCACTTACGACTGAAGTAGTGATTAAGTTACTGTATACTTAATAATGTGCCAGTACAGATAATTTCTGGTTTGTGCCTATCACAAACATACAGAGAAAAAAATAGGTGCTTCCTCAAACACTGGAGGAATCTATACTAAAATATTTTGGAATTTTGGACTCTGATATTCTCTACCAAAGTTAGACTTCACTGCAGGTTTTGGTGATAACAAGACTGCACTGTGGATGTTGAGGCTTAAGGTTGAATTTACTGTGACCAAAATATCTATGCTATAAGAAGCTGTAAATTTCTGTTAAATGACAAGTCACTTTATGCAATTTGTAAGTCAAGGTAAAGAGTGATTTAGTTTTGTTTAAAATTTGCAGCTTTTGAAATGTTGTTGCATAAATCTAATTAGGAAAGATTTGATGCCTGAGTCTCCCAACACTTTTTCCTTGTTAATTTTATTCACCTCCTTCCTGTCAATGTCTTAAGTACAATTTATTTTCTATGATGTTTTCTTTGGCTTGGCCAGATTATTCTGAGTGGGTGTTGGGTGTTTACGATTAACTTTTCTGCTTTTTACATAAATGCATGGATTGGCATGAAAATGAGGATAATGAATAATTATTCTGCATAGTAGTTATGCAGCTGTGTAGCCACAGGCCATTTATCCCTGTACAAGTATCAGCAGGTAGTGCCTAGATTCTTTTGAGAGGTGTCTTTGAGGTTTTTTTCTTTTCCAGGGAAAAGGCACACTGCTTCCTGTTTCCTTCCGGCATTGAGAAGTGATAACACTGAAGAACCAGGCAATGCATTTTGTGATGATTCAAAGAAGAATCCACATGTTCCATTGTATCAGCAGATCAATTGTGTTGATAGTATCATCAGGTAGTATAAACTATGAAGTGATTTTAATGATAAATTTGAGACTAGTTAGAGGAAGGTAGCTTTTTAAACAGATTGCATCCATCTAAACTGTCTGGGTTTTGAGTTGTGAGATAAATCTGGAATTGTTTGGAATGTTGCTGGTATAACAGATAGCAATAGGATCTTTATCACGTTTCTCAAGAAAATGGTATACCACTGAAAAAAAAAAAACTTAGTACATTAATGAAAATGTTAGCTTTGTATTTTCCAATCAAGAGTTATATATGCCTATATACAAACTAAAACACCACCTACAAAGGTGTTAAATGATTGAAACATACTGTACTTGATCATACAATACTTATGCATGATACTGCTGGATATTTAGAAGTATAAAGGAAAAAAGTCATTGTTAAAAGTCAAGGCAGAATCCAAATTCAGAAACTTCATTTGCTTTATTAGGTAACAGAAGCTTTTGGTACTGCAGTGAAGCTTATAAAGCTATGTGGTTCCTGAATTTTGTACTTTCCTTTTGAGGAAAGAGATTGCAGCTAAACTCTAATTTTGGTCTTGGGCAAGAATCATTTCAGTGGCCCTAGTATTTTGGAAGAACTAAAGAGTGTTTTTACTGTTAAATTTCTCCTGTTGAGTTTGAGGTATGTATGCCTTTCAAACAGAAAATGTAATTGTGTCAATAACAAAAAAAGGGTTGTTCCCAACAACGGTGTATTTGAGGTAAGAAGCCAAGAAGCTTTAAAATGTCTAGGTCTATTTAACACTGAAGATAAATATTCAATAAGTAACCATATATTACATGTCATCTTGGTTACTTAATCGGCATCAGTTTGAATTATGTGGCAGAGAAGTATTTGGGGCCTAAGATGCTGTTTGTACTACTGAGTTTGTCTACTGGTCGTTTCACCATTGACCAGTTTAAGAGAATTGTGATTGGCATAATACTTTGTCTCCTGGCATGTGCTTTGTGAACATCTGAACAAAATGGAAAGTTGACCCAATTTATAAACTGTTGGTGTTTTAACCTTGTATACAGTGCCTGGTTGTTTTTTATGTAATTGATTTTATTCGAATTGGTTTTATTTGAAGTACTCTTTGAAAGCAGCTGCATGTCCAGACCTTCTATAGTGAATTTAAATTACTATTTAAGGCATCTGGATTTTCATTTTGGGTTTTTTAGATGTCTTTCTCTCCAAACTGAAAACAAACGCAGCAAGGAGAGCTGCTTGTGATATGCTTATATTTCAGATATCTAGAGAGCTGCAGTATTCCAGCTTTGAAAAGGAAATGTATATCTACAAACACATCATCATCATCATCTTCAGAAGGTAACAAGCGAGCCCAGCAAAGCCAGAATGAAATCAAGGGGTTGGAAGGTAAGATTAAGTATATTAACAATCATAATGGAAACATTTTGTTACCCCAGCATTTTTTTATATGCCATGTGTTCCAAGCTTTCAGTCTCTTTTTTAATCACTGAGTCACACTAACAGCAGAAATACTTTGGTTACAAGTGTTGTCTGCTTCTTTTGTCCAGGTCTTACGATCAAGCATAAGCTCCCATATGACTCAAGTCTTTGAACTCAGTTTGCATCAAAAGAACTCTTGTTTGTTATTCCTATATGAACTTTCTGTTGCTCATTAGTTTTATGTCATGTTTGGTATGTGTTAACATTACTGTTGTATGGAATCTTTGCTCATTTGTCTACAAAACTTCCTTATTTAGTAGTCTGCATAGGAGTGGTTGTTTCTGAACCAGACAGACATGATGAATTTAGAAGTATTTGTAGTGCTTTGAATGAAATCCTTTGTAGAAATCTTGTCACTTAACAGCAGATACTGCTGTTTGTACTACTGAGTTTCTGCTGTTCTTTCATCAGTTAGTTCCCAGACTCCAATATCTGCTGACCTGGAAGAGACTCTCAAAGAGCAGGCAGCCACAGGCATGATGGGAACCCCTCTGGTGGACCTGGCTCTGACTAACAAGGCTCCAAGTGTGGTGTCTGTCACCAGCCAGTGCAGTTACAGCAGCACGATAGTGCATGTTCCACACCCAGGATCAGGTACTGTTCATACATGCAAAATGTTAAGTGGGGCACATTGATGTTTACATTTAAAGATGTTTCCAGACTGAAATAGTGTGAAGGCTTTCTCCACTTCCTATATATTGTCATGAATATAAACCCTGAAGTATAATTAAACTATTTCTTCATTTTAATATAGAAAGGAGAATAAAAACATGATTATCTAACTGCTGTTGGGCTAAGAAAGTATGAAGAAAAAAGTGCTTTCATAACTTAAAATTATGTTTGAATTTTCCCTGACCATACAAAGTAATTTGCTTAGTTAATGGTGATGCAGCTGTGTTTGAGTGGAGAGAGTATTGCTGCTTCTGTTCAGTAGCTCAGACATGATTGTTTTCTGTAATGGGGCATCTAACATGGGAGTGCCAGAACAAAGCAGGAATTATTTCTTCTTTTCGCTCTCCTTAAAGAAGTGGCTACAATGGAGGATGCTGCTGTTGGAAGTGAATGCATTGAGCTGCCTTCTGTGAATACTCAGAGTCCCGTTATGGTTCCTGAGGAATTAAAGCCAGTCGGTCTAACCAAAGAGACATTGTCTGCCCACACTCAGAAGGAGGAGCAGGACTACGTTGACAAGTTCCGCCAGAAGATCTTGCTCTCTCCATTTAGGACTTATCTCCAACAGGGGAGCAGAAGTAACAATGGACATTCCTATGGTCAAGGTAGGCAGCACCTTTGTGAAATAAATTGCCGAACATGGGGGTCTAGTTCTCCTTTGTGTGATTTAGTGAGTATCTTACTGTGACTGCAGACTGAGTACTTCCTTAGAGCTGCCAAGACTTGACAACAGCATTGCTCACGCAGAAGGGTCTGCTCCATCTTGGATGTTGGTATCCTAGACTCAACACACAGCAGTTGATTATTGCAGTAAATTCTACAAGTCTTAAGTAGTTTAATGCCTCTGTTTTAAGGAATGTAAAAGATATGTTCAGGATAAGCCAAAATGATCAATAAGAGATTATATGAAGGAAAATAACATGGACATGTCAGCAAAGACATCGCTGTGGAGAAGGAAAGAATTATCCAGCAGAAAGTCCGCTCTCTGAATAAGCTATACTCTCCCAATGATCTAGAAATACTTCTCTCTTTCTCTCTTTCTCTCTCGCTCTTTCTCTCTTTCTCTCTCGCTCTCTCTCTCCCCCCCCACCTTTCTCCTTCTCCTTCTCTCTTTTTTTTTTTTTTTTTTCTTCTTTTTTCCATAGGTCTGTCTTGTCAGTGAATGTGTCTAATTTTTCTTTCTCCTTAGGAGATTTCCCTTCAAAGCACATGAGCTCAGCTAGCTGTAAAAGAGGCAAACTCGGAAAATTCAAGCGCCAGAAACCTTGGAGACAGTCCTCAGATACCCATTCTTCTAATAAAAATAGAAAAAGTCTTCCATGTGAGAAGAGAACAGTTCAGAAACAGCCATTCTGTCCCTCAGAAATGTCCTATCTGAGCCTCTCCAGTACAAATACATTTCCTCCTATGGGATTTCCTGTCTATTCTGATCCATTAGTCAGCTTTCCAGCCTCTCCGATAGGAGAGCTTTCCCTTAACTCCCTAAAACCTGAGCCCAAGTCATCATCCCAGCTATGCTGCGAAGCACAGTCATTCCCAGCGTTTTCTGTCCCAAACACAGGAACGTTTATGGCTATATTTTTTCATAGTTTCCCCATGTATCCTCAGATGCCTCAGTCTGGCTTTCTTCCTACCCCTCAATATGCTTATCCCTCCTCTTCATATTCATGTACTACACAACATGCAGCTCCCCCTCCCTGTACTTCATCAGCAGTAGCACTGAGGTCTGTACATCAGCCCTTTCCAGCCTCTCCTGCCTTGTCCACTGAAAGAGAACAAGAGGACCACTGGGATGGGGCCCCACTGTTCAGTAGCTCGCAGAGCAGCTCCCCACTTCAGCTGAATTTGCTTCAGGAAGAGCTGCCAAGACCTGTGGAGCTTCCTGTTAGAAGTGATGCTAAAGCACACATGGAGGCAAAAAGTGTAAGTAACATATAGGTTTTCAGTGTAGAAAAGAAATGCCAATTTCCATGTTTGGTTGCCCGAAACAGTGATATGATCTGTGTTTCAGGATCACCAGAGGGTTTTGCAGGTTGTTTGTTTGCTAGCTTCCTTTTACCAGTGGGTATGGTCTGTCAACTGCAGGAGACATATACCGCAAGAGTTAAAGCTGTTTATATTTGAGCCCAGCGGAGCTTGTGGCAGTACAACGTTGGCACATAGTAAATGCCACAAATCTGAGATCTTTTGGTCTAGGCTCTTGTGAGCTTGCCTGCACTCAACATTTTGATATTGGGTGGGCTTTTCTGCATGTTGAACTTGGATAGGGCTGCACAATTGGCATCCTTTTTCACACAGTCTCACAGTATCTGTGGAGAACCACAACAAAGGGAAGGGTTTTTTTTTTTTCTCTCTAATTACTCCCTCTGTCTCCCAGGGATACAGCTAATGAACGAAGAACAGGGATCCGTGTGGGTCGGTTTCCATACATGGGCATAGAAAAGGCCTCTCCAACTTCCGCGGTAAACTCAGAGACAGGAATCTGAGCTCTGCAGGCAAGGAAAAAATGTTGGCTCCTGAACCCAGATTGGGCTGGAAAGGCTGGATCAGCTGAAACTGCAGGGTAGGGTCCTGAGGGGGAGTGGTCTACCTATACCTGCTGAAGCTGTGAGCTTCACCTAGTAACTTGGGGAAGATTATTTCATTTTCCCTGTAGTGCACCGATGCTTGATGAGTGTGGTTGCTTCATGGCATCCAACAGAATATGAAGGGAACTGACTCTCTTATCAGCAGACAATCTTGACTTAATGCGAAAGTACAATATTTTGAAAGAAACACAGTGGGGAAGATCTGCAGCAGAAAGCAGTAAAAAGAATCCAGAGCCAGGTTGACTATTCCCATGAAGAGTGTTATTCTGTGTTCTAGATGGCCATTCGTTTTCAGAGCTATAAATTCCAAAGCCATTGAACTGATCTGTAAGCTTAGTTGGCATATGACAAATTCGCTGAATGCATTAACTTCCTTTTTCAATCTAAAAGTAACTTCCATGGATGCGTTTGTTTTACCTCTGTTTCCAGGACAGTGATCCAGAAGCTAGTGCTAACAGTGGTAGCCTCTGTCCTGGTGAATTCACTGACCTCTTACTGCATGAAGACTCCCAGTCTGGTACTGGTTCAGCAGCATCGGGCACTGGGTCAGCTGTATCTAGTTCTTTAGACTGTGATTCTAATAAGGCTTCTGGTTGTGGTGCAGGTAAGGAAGTTTGAGTTTTGGATGCTTTGCTGCTAGCTGCCTTGTTAGTGTGTTAGTAGTTAATATTGAGATACTCTAATAGGAATGGGAAATCCCAGTAAGAGGCTCTGTAGTCTTTTGTCTTTGATGAACTTTCAGTGTTCGAAGCCAAGCGTGCTTCAGTGAATGTACTCAGAAACAGGAAGTTAGTAAGCTGTTCTTTTAACCTGTAAGTCACCCTTTTTCATTTTGCTTTTTAATGCATCTTTGCCTGCCCTAGGTACTAGCTTGCATCTTATTTGAGTGAGGTTAAGCAGGGCCTCCTGGAGCAGTAGCAGAGATGTTGAACCAGTTAGTTTGAAGAAGAGCAAACCGTACTTGGGAGATCTTGAGTTACTTCATAATTACACTTAATCTTTAAATTCTCAATAAGTTGTAATTGCTTGCCAGGGCAATCATTTGTGACTTACCTGTGTTCATATTATAGAACTAGCTGACAGGATCACACTGGTGAATTTACTAGTTGTGCTGGACTTTTAGGATTTTTCGAGCATCTGATTTCATTTTTCATGGTAATTTCCAGCAGGTAGTGGGAAAAACAGCAAGTCCTTTGCCAGTAATGATTCTTCTGAAGCTTTCAACAAGAAGAAATATCAGGGAGCAGAAGAAAAAGGAACACATCATAAATCCAAATGTGAATCAGCGTGGTTGATGATGGATCACACATCTGAGCAAATTCTGATGACCTATCAAATGCCTAACAGGTTAGAAAACATAAAGAGTTTCTAACATGGAGCTTGGAGTCCTAAGTATAGGCAAAGAACTATAGGAGACTTCTTACTACCTCCTTTTGATTTGAAATAGGATGCCTGCTCATAATTTATACCTGGGATTAATAATTCTACAGTAGCTATTATAAAGTTACTTTCTTGCAGTAAATAAAAAATGCTTTGTTTTTCTGTCACACTAATTGGAGAATGTTTGTGGAATGGCAAAATCACTTTTGTCTGTCTTCCCCTGCTTTTTTTTTAAAAAAAAAAAAAAAAAAAAAAAGGAATTCTCTAGAAATTCTAGGCTTTAAAGCCAAAAATGTAACCCTCCTGATCCCATACAATATGAAAAACTGCATTATAATTTTTTCCAGTATCCCCTCAAAATAAGATACAATAGCTTATGTCAGATAAAATGAAAAAAGTGGTGTGTAAATATTTCAGTCAGCTTCAAAGATCATCACTTGTCTATAGGATGTTTTTAATGAGATTCATGAAAAAATAAGGTTCAGTAGTTGTCAGACAAGTGTTGAAAGAAGCCTTACAAGGTAAATAAGACATATGGCAAACTGTAGCTGCTTTTTCATGGCTAATGCTGCCTGGGCTTCAGTCTTAGAGAGGGGTGAAGGGCCACTCCAGATGTGAATGTATCGGTGCCTTGCTATGCTTAGTGCTGCTGCATTCTCAAGTGTCTGTTTGCAGAATTAAAGAGGAAGTTTTAAAGGAGGACCTGGAGAAGTTGATAGTCATGCAAAAGCAGCAGCCTTGGTTTACTGAGGGACAAAAGAAAGAACTGGCCGAGGTGCACTCATGGGTGCGGACCCAGACTGTCCCACAACAAATCAACACCCAGGTAAGGAGTCATGAAAGGAATTAGGTTATTTACGCCTTGGTTTATTTATGCCAGATGCAGTGTTGTTTCTAGAGCTGGGGTCACAGATGATTACTTTTAAGTGAACATAATAATGAAATGAGCTTGGGGATGCTGGCCAGACAAGAAATATCAAAAAACAGCTATTTGCAGTGTATTTGTAAGATATGCAAGTCCTATGTAGGAGTCTCTTGGAGTAAAGTTATATCAGTCACGCTGTTGAGTGATTGGGGCGAGAATATGTATAGACAGAGCTCTTACCTGTCTATATACAGCAGTGTGTTATTTGTTGGTGTTAGGTTTATTGCCCTTTTTTTGTAACGGTGATTTCTGAGAGGATTGAATAATAATCTACAGTGTGAAAAGTTAGTGAAGGTTAGAGCATGTGTGTTTGGTACATTGAAAGATACTCGTAATCACAGAGGAGTGTCAGGCAGAGATGAAGAAAAACGTAGCAGGCTTTTACTAGTAACAATTCTGGAGTTTTATGCATGATTATTGTCTTTGTTTTATCAGGCATGATAAAATTTTTCTGATTTATATTAGTGTGTGTTCTCACAAACACTGAGGGTGTTTATCTCATGTTTTGAGCGTCCAAATAAATTTATAAAGCACATATAATCACAGGTGCGTTGGGAAAGAAAGGAGTAAGTTGAAACTAGCTCTATGGAGGCCTTGTGCTCCAGTAATGACTCATTACAGAAATCTTCAAAAGAAAGGAGTGGAATATTTTCATCTAGTTATGTGGCAGAAAAATCTAACATTTATTACAGCACAACATGCTCTGCACGCTCAATTTTTGAAATGTGATTTTTGAAATACAACAATGAAATGATTTTCGAAATACAACAGGCTTCTGAGAGCAGAAAGAAACGCAAGACTTCTAATAACTCTTACTTTTTCTTATTAAGCCATTGCCAAAGAAAAAGAAAAATCTAGTCAGTCAATACTTTCAAATTTTTAGTGTCGTTTTGTTGATATTCAGGCTGCAAAACAAATTTTTGTTTACAATGCCTTAAGAGGATCTTGCTTAGACTAACTGATAGGCTTTCATAAAGGAAATCATGTACCTTTTCATATCAAAACTAAATATGTTCCATTAAGTAAAGGACTCGTTTCTGGGATAAGCTGAGTTGGAGGTGCAAGTACCTGCCTCTGAAAATAAGATATCTGCAGAATCTCTGCTCTTAAAGTGATTTCAGACAACTGTGAGTTTTAAGGAGACAATGTATTACATTTCTCCTTTTATGAGTGTAAGGGCATTTAAATGGTTATGTTCTTGTTGCTTTTTAAAGGGCTGTGTTACATGTGACATGAGGGAAATGAGTCATGAGGCTGCAATGGCTGATGACCATATGGACAAAAAGGGAAAATCACCTCCACTCTTGCAAAGCTGAAGACGTCAGCACCTGTATTGGTCAAACTGCCTGGTATAATTTCCACTCTCTTTTTCTCTGACTTTGCCACATACAAGCAGTGGATCTATCCAAATGTTTTTTTCCAAACATGAGCATGAGTGTGAAACTGTCTTCGTTACACCCCACACTCAACATTATTTGGAAGACACTGACTGGGAGGTTGTTTCTTTTCTTGACCTCAGAAATTTGACACAGAATGTGGTGTGCTTGTAAGTATGTGTTTTTCTCATCACTGAGTGATCAAAAGGTGTTTTTTTTTTTTTTTTTTTTTGGTTAACCTGTCAGGTAAGAGTATGAAAAGGTGCACTTTAAGACCTATGTTCATTTAGTGCTAACAGATGAGAGTGCATTTATGCTTCAGGAAGATAAATGTGCTTAGTAGGATTGAATCCATATATCATGGAATACTCTTCATTGTTACTGTTTCTTCAACATTCAAAGGTCCAAGCTGAACACCTGAATACTCTGAGGCTCTAAAAATCTCGGTAGCTGCTTCTAAAGTGCAGTAGGCTGATTTATGAGCATCTGAAAATAGACTAAGTTATTTTGCAGCAAAATGCATTTTTCCAACTTGCGCCCCTCAAAAAAATAAACAAACTCAAGTGAGTTTCGCTGTGTTTTATATTCCCTGTGTTCCCTGTGTTTTATATTAAGTCTATTCATACCTAATTGTTTCATGGCTTTTGCCTTTAAAAGCATGTCTCTGGAAAGGTTTTTAAAATTGAACTAATTGGTTTGCAAATCCATTTGAGCTTAAATGTTAATTTCGTCATTTTGTTTCTCCAATCCATAGTATTGATGCCAAAAAAAAAATGAACTTAAATTTGTTCTGCTTTCTTGAGAAGTCACATATTATGGAGACATTGGAGACAATGACATAAAACTGCCTAAGAGTTTTGCTCTAAAACACTTAATAAGATGTTTTTTTTCCTTAAAAGATGTTTCTTTCCTTAACTAGGAAACTTCTTAATCAACTTGCTGTTGACTTAATTTGGACATTCCAAGCAAGGGTAGCAGTTGTCTTCAAAATAGTTGAGAAGTATAAGCTAGAAGGAAAGTTTGAAAAAAGAACTCTGTACACTGTCTGCAATGCATGTTTGTTGAGGGGAGAAAATGAGATGGTTTATGGTGTCTTAGCAGTCATACATGTCATCCTGTTTATCGAAGAATAAGATTTGTTTCAAAATGGTAAGTACCTAATGCTTGAATTGTACTTTTCATTCACAGACCTGTAAGTATGTCAGAAAGATGAATAGGAATCGTTATCCCTGTTATATAAAATGAGGCAGATGCATAATGGGCTTGCATACCCCCAGATCATACCAAATGAACAGAATTCAGGTATATTCAGTCACCGTCTCCTGAGCTCTTTGCTGCAGTTGTTCAGGACTCCGACATGTTCATAGAAACTTAATCATAGTAATCAACATAATCAACTAGGCCATGTTTATAGTTCTGTGAGCATTATACCCTGTGACTACAGGTAATGTTGACTCCTGCTTCTAGGAGTTTAAATTCCAAGATACTGGCTAAATCTCAGGTGCAAGATTCCTTGTCTGGGGCGACGCTAGCTGCGGCTTACAGAAGCAATTGTGTGTCAGAGAAATGAAGAGGTGAAATGATGCTCTCTGGGATTATGAAACTGAAATATATGCCCAAGAATGCACACATTCTTGAATGCAAACCCAGATTTAGGACAAAAACCTTCATCCCAAGCAGCTCCTTGTCCTACTAGAATCACAGCGTCTTGCAATCATATGCCTTATCAAACCTGCTGGACTTGTTAAAAACTCTGTTTCTATGGATTTGGGAATTGATATTTTATACTGGAGCTTATATTAATTTTCCAGTGTTCATAGTTTGCCAGAGTAGTTTTATGTGAGATTTAGTTCTGATCTGAAAGAAAAGTAAGTGCTGCAGCCGTGTTTGCGCAGTTCAGTTGAGCTTATAGGGCTCTGTTTTGCCTGCCGTGACAAAAATGTTGTAAATGGTTTGGAGCTCTTTAAGTAGTCATTTTTTTAATGTTCTAGAAGTAGTGATGTTGCTAGGGATCAAAGGGAAAATACCCAAGGACAGTAATGGTGCAGTTATTACCCCCTATGGGGGTGTCAGCAGTTTGGAAATTCTTGGTGGGTTTAGCTAGCAACGTTTATTTCTGTTGTATTCATGAATGTATGTTTGTTTAAAAAAAAAAAAAAAAATGATGTGCAGATGCTTTCATGGCATTGCCGTGAACAGGAGGGACCCCAGTGTGTATCAGCAGCATGTGGTTTAAAAATTCTCTGAATAAGAAGTGTGTTGCTAAGCTTACTCCTCAGCTGAATTAAATTTCAAATTGCCATTTGAATGATTTTTTTACATCAGTTGGTAGGACTATTCTGTTGAAATAATTTTCAGCTGCGGTTGAATTTACAGTTTCAATTTTAACTGTATATTTTCAAGGAAGCTCTGTTTTTTTTATAAATAAAACCAGATACAATATGTGAAGAACTGTTTGAAGTGTGTGTTTACTTTTGTTATTTGGTGATTTTTAGATTTTTAACAAAATACTTTTAAAAACTTCCAATTGTATCCAGGTGTTGAGGTAACAACACCTCAGTAAAAATGGTCACATAGTTGCCGTTCTTTCACATGCTCACAGGTTGAATTCAGAGGCCCTGCCCAAAAAAAAAAATGGTCAGCCTGGCCTGCAGGTCTCTGCCTTTCTTTGGAACCTTTCTTTGCCCTTCTGTGACAGCGCCAGCCTTCCAATCTCCGGCCTAAGGAAGAGAGGAAATATCTCAGAGGTGAAAATTGTCATGGGCTATTACAGCAGGATGGGAAAAGTAGGGTTTGCCCTTCTCTGTGAAGGGGTGGTCAGGTTCCCAGCTCTTTGGGCCCTGCGGGTAATTTTGTCTGTCATCTGCTGTGAGTGTTTGCTTCAGGAAGTAAGCAATTATGAATGCAACAGTGTCTTGAGCACAATCTTTGCCCTGATAGCTGCCTGACGTGGCCCAAAATCTAGTCCGAACTCTTTCCTACCAGAGGCAGGGACTGAATGACTGGTGAGAAGTTTCAGGGTCCACACAAATTCTGCTATGGGAAAGTTACCTGCATTTTCCCCAACTGCAGTGCTATAGCCTAATTCATGCACACTAACTTGTCTGTTTTGCTTCTTCAATAACTCTTGCAATAACTCTTGGCAACTCTTGGCATTTTGAGGTATTAAAAGCCAAGACTTTCATTTGTGGGTTTATATTTGGATCACATTTTGACTTCACCCTTGTTGCCTGAAGTCTCTCTTCATTCCTTTATTCTCTCATTTAGATGGATAAAGAATCTTTGACTATTTCTAATATGCTTTCAATTATTATTCATTGCTGTTGTATTTACAATGACAATGTTTGCTGTTGCTTTTTTCTTGCTAGATCTGATTTACAAGTAGGTTCAAAGCAATTTGTTCAGTCTTCATGGATTCTACACTTTCCTGTTTATGGAACTAATCTGTCTTAGCTGATTATTCATTTAGATAGATTTGGATTTTTTTTTCAGATGTTCTTGTTGACTGATGAGGTAGCAGAAAAGGAGAGATTTCTAGACAGACATTGACTTGCTGTACTGTTTAAGGAGAAGATGAATGTTCAGAAGGTTTCAAATGACTGCACAGTACATCCATCTGCTCCACATTTTTAAGGGTATTTTTCTTTCTTATATCTGGTTTTATGTGTCTGACAGTTTATGTGAAATGAACAAGCTGTATCGAGCCTGTAGTCTTTGTTCAAGCAGCAAGTCAGAGATTTATGATACATGTTGTTGAGATGAATGTAACATATGCATCACTGTTAGATATGGTTTTAATTTGAGCTTTCTGTGAACCTTAATTAGTGTGCACAAAGCATATATTGAACAAGGAAGGGCTCTGCAGCTCAAACTACTTGTTCGTGTCATCCAGATTTCCATTTCTCAAAGACAGTTCCTGAACCTTTAACTGTATTCATTGCAGATAGTGTCAGAAGATAGCTGGGTCTGAGGGAAGCGTGCTGGTTCTTAAGAGCACAAAGGAGTTGAACTAGAAGCCTTTTTGCAGGATCCCTTGAAGTTCTTTGGGCCCAAGTTCTCTGAAAAGCAATTCTTCCTTCTTCCTCATTAAGATAGAGCGTAGTTGGCTCAGGCACAAAGAGCTGAAGGTCAAATATCATTGCTGTTGAGTGCTCAGGCAGGGGCTAGCTTACCCTGATAGTACTCAGGCATCCAAGTACAATCTTCACATGGCTCTGTGTGCAGCCACACAAGTACTGGTCACAGGAATCTCTTGACGATAATCAGATACAATGCATAAAGCTTTTCTTACGCAGGGGCAATTCTGCTGTTTTAGGCAGCTGGGGACTAATCAAACTGCCCAAAGAAATACACTTGGTTAATCTTTCTTCGAGTGACCCAAACCATGGGAAACAATTGTCTTTCTCTGGAGGGCAGTCCTCATAGATGCTTGATCCTGACATTTGCATGTTGTTTTCATGGTGCCTTGGAGATGGGAGAGGAGAAGAGGAACCGTTAAACTGCCATTCTCAGTGGCTCAGCATCACGGGAGAATGTGACAGTACTGGTACTTCAACTTCCTGGTACTTCAACTTAAATCAAGTGACCAGGAGGCAAAGAGGAGAGTACTCTCTGGACTTGGATGCAATTGAGGCATCACTCTTGGAAGTGTCACTCCATGGGAATCCTGCCTCTGCTGCCTGAGTCCTTTCCGTAGAATCATAGAATCCTTAAGCTTGGAAGGGACCTGTAGAGATCATCTAGTCCAGCCCCCCTCGGGGGTCTTGACTGGGGGTCACCAACCCCCCTGGCAGGTCACCTAGAGCACGTGGCACAGGGCTGCGTCCAAGCAGATCTTGAAGATCTCCAGAGAAGGAGACTCCACAACCTCTCTGGGCAGCCTGTTCCAGTGCTCTGGCACCCTCACTGTCAAAATTTTTCCTTAAGTTCCTGTGGAACTTTTGGTGCTTCAGTTTGCAGCCGTTTCCTCTTGTCCTATCACTGGCCACCACTGAAAAGAGACCACCACCATTCTGCTCACTCCCTCCCTTAAGGTATTTATGGACACCGATCAGGTCCCCTCTCAGCCTTCTCTTCTTCAGGCTGAACGGGCACAGCTTTCTCAGCCTTAAATATGCAGCCTCCATCCTGCATATTTATATTTTTGTCAAAGAAAATACCATTGCACATAAAATATTTGCAAAACATTAAGAATTTATTAATTTTCAAGTAGCATGGAGTGTAAAGTTAGTTATTGTGTTTCATCATTCTCATTTTAAATCAAGCAAATCTATATACATGTTTTCAGGCATCTGTATAAATTAAGCAACCAAAGTCTGGAAGACTGTTCTCCTGGTTACACACAGTATTTCCAGAAGCACTCGGAGAGATTCCCACGTTTCTTGTACTGTTTCCTGTCCTTGGTCAACAAGCGGCCCAGCAAAGCAATTCGAGGGTGGCTTCCGTAGAAAATCTGAGGTCAAGCAACATTAGACAGGTTATTGTTGGGTGGTGAATGTGGCCCCTGAGTGCTCATGTGGGCCCATACACTGGCTGTAGAACGAGAAACTTCCCGTTGCACGCAACTGTTTAGATGATGTGCTAAAGCTAATCCAGCTCATCTGCCTCTGTGCTTGATTTAGCAGACCAGCAATTAAGAATAATGTGTCTGCATTTACCTAATGATGATCTATAACAAATCTGTTAATATTGTGTGGCCCATGTTGTAGTGGGGAAAAAATGACAAGCAGCAAAGACTGGCTGAGGCCTGCTGAAGCTGGAAATTGGCATTTATTTGAAGGCATTTTATTGGAGAGGGGAGAGTACTTGGGATTTCTCAAATGAAATACTCTGCATTATATATTTTTTTAACTACATATAGTTCTTACTAATTTTCTAGATATGATTTCCTGCTTAACTTATTGTTAGGTGATTCCAATTTCATGAACTCCATGTCACACTTTAATCTACACTATTTATGAAGTTTGTGGATCTTAAAGGATGTTCTGATAACACTTCCGTGTAGTTTAAAATATTGGCTCTTAATTTCTTATTGAAGTGATGGCTGGTCTTTTACTTACCTCTTTGATATCTTCTCCTGGGCTGTGGCTGCTGCGACTAAGGCCTGGGAGAGGGAGACATAATGAAAGGTTTTGTCATTTAGAAATAGTGAACATACACCAGTCATGCATGTATACTATGATACTGTAACCCAGCAGAAGATTTCAACTGGAATATTGGGAGGACCACGTGAGAAGTGTTTTTGCCACAACACAACACAACACAACCAACTCTTGCTGTTGCATGTTATTCCTGCTGGGTCTGGGACTCTGGGGCTGGAAACTGTACTGAATCTTCAACAGGCCTTTGTTACATCTGTGGCCCCAAAAAATCATTTACAAGTGAATGTCGGTGCTTTTTAAGGGGTAGGTTATACAGTATTTGTATTGCCTACTTACCTTCTTTTAGGTCAATCTTTGCCCCATCCCAATGGCTTCCATGTCTAAAGGAGAAGTCATCCTGACAGCAAAGGCTTATTCAATAAAACTTCCTCCCAAGATTCAGGCTCTCACCCACTATGAGGTAGGTGAGAGCACTATGAGCTTCCCTTTCCCTACCATTCAGTTTCTAAGGATGTTTCTGTTTTCCCGTTGTAGCTTGAAGCATCGTTGTTTAGATAGGTGTCATTGTGGATGACTTTGGTCACACCTTTTCATTTTTGTCCCAAGATGCTTCATATTTCAAGTGGGAAGATGTTTCTGTTTGAAACTGAAGAGGTTTTGTGTGGGTATATGAAGCCCCTCCAAGTTGTATGTGTCTATTGCATGTAGAGGTTCTATTAACCAACAAGGCAACTTTTCTGGCTGGTACTAAGCTGCAAACACAGCTCAGCATGTTTCCCAAAAGTTCTAGTTAACCAACAGCTGTGTTTTTCCTGCACATGATAGTGTATTCCCATAAATATCCTGGAGTTGGGATAGTACATGTGTGGATGCTGGGCATGCAGTTCATTACGTTGCTGCAGTAAAGCCTCACCTGCTTTGTTGTCTTCAGCTGGTGTGCCCAGGAGCTCTGCTAGGAACTGAAGCAGGGAAGTGCTCCCTGGGCTACCAGCCCTCTCCAGATTCAACCTGGAATCTTCATTGTCTGCATGTGGAAGACGATATAAACAGGCATATGGTAAGAACCTTTTGCTTTAGATTCTTTTTTTTTTCCCCCCATATAAAATGATTTCTGATTAGGTCTGTTGGCTGTATATGCTGAAAACTATCAGGAAATCACCAGTCACTCATCATTATTTAATGAATGTAGAGAGGGATATTTTTTTTTCTTCCAAAGCTTTGAATAAAGATACCTTCCTGATGTTAGTCTCCCCAGATTCTTGTTTATCTGGTAGACCTTTCTGTTAAGAGAAGCTTCATATTCAAGGTGTATTAATCTGCTCTATTTTCCAAGTATGCAATATGACAAGGAAAAAAATCAAATGCAGGAAAGCTTAAAATAGATTTTTGACAACCATGCTTCCTGGGGTATCTTTATCATCTGTCTTATTCAAAAGATATATCAGCACAGATATTATTACTGAAACAACAGATTGCTAATACCTGGTGGAATTAATTTCTATATGCATAGAGAAAGTAATTTATCATTCTGTGGCAAGCCCGTATTCTCAAGGCATGTTGCCAATAGAAGCCCTTACTTGTGTTCTGTGTGAGCTAACTAAAGTCTTTATAATCTGAGCTCTAAATTACATCTTTGCTAATAAATAGCAGACATCCCAAATAGTGAACAGTGAGAGGGAGCCATTAAGAAATTCTGATTGCATAGATTAGGATAATTTGCAGTTATATTTTCAGCTAATACTGCAGAGTTTTAGCAGTCCTTACTTGTGAGACTGGATTAGACTGTGTGACAGGAATTACACAAGAAAAGATGCTATTGAAAAAATAATTTTACATTGCTTCAGATACTTGTTCTGAAGACATCTTATAAACCTTGGACCTCAACTAATGTTACTTTCTCAGCGGAACAAAAGGACTGCTGAAAATGACAATGGGAATTTCACTGTAAGTCTGAGTAAGAAATAATGTAACTTCCATGTGCTTTGTAAAGACAATTCACATCTTCCTTTATACGTGTATTCTTTTTAACCCGAGACAGTGTTAGTGGACAACTTTGCTTTAAAATAAAATAAGTCTTCTGTATTGGAGAATCCTACTTCTGTCATATTGAGTGTAAGGACTCTCTTTATTAGCAAAGAAGATTCAATAACTCTAATGGATGCCTTCATACAAATGCATTATATATAAATGGTTAGAGACAGACTGTTTGCCCTATAATGTGACAGATATTACCAATAATGAGTCATAGCTGCCGGTAAATGCAAGTTAAATAGTGGAAAGCTTGAGAAGATGCTGGCTTAGTGAGCACAAGATCCAAGAAGAAAACTAGGGACCGCTGATACCAGTAAACCTGTGCAACAAGTATTTCACCAGCAAAGCAAGTTATCTGACCCCCTTTTCCCTTCTTGGCTTTGTAAGAGATTTTAGTTTTGGATTCACCTGTTCTTTCAGAACCCACTTCACAAAACTATTGCAGCACATGTGATTTCTGATGATAATAGCCCTCTGGATTTCTGTGCTTTTTACAGAGCCATTTGAGTCTTGACTTTAAAGTATGATTTCAGACTTCGAGGACAGTAGAGATTTATTCTTTCACCCATTGAATGGAATCTGCATTAGTGTAAGCAAATAACAATCTCATTGCATAGCTGTTTTTGCAGCATAAGGCAGACCGGCCTATTCTTGATCTGTAAGTAGGATTGTATTAATTTTTGACATAGGTTTCTCCTTTTTTTAATGATAATTAAGCAAAATGTGGGTCCTTTTAAAGTGTAGCAAGAGCTAAGACTGTACAGCCAAGTTTTCTTTAAATTGCCTTGTATCTATTAATGCTTCCTCAAAGACAAATATTCAGATGCATATTCAGTGCTGCAAAGCTCAGATACTTTGTATCCTGGATTTGAAAACAGCGACAGGAAATATTTAGGGTGTCCAACCTCCCCGTTCTATAATGCTAGCACAAACCAATAACAACACTTGTGCTGCTGGTGTTCTGAAGACGTACAGATTATGTTCTTCCTACAGCTGATCAACATAGATAAAAGTGCCTTCTGAAACAATATCTGCTTTTCCTCTGACTTTCTTCCCCCATTCCCTGCTAAGCTTTAGACCACTAAAAACAAAAGACTTACCTGAGAGCTGGTAAGACATCTCACTGGTGTTGATGATGGGAACAGATAAGAGAGGACAGGAGAAGCTGATGATAATGAGACAGCAGAATACCAGCTTATGCATGGTTGCTGTGCTGAATATATTTTGTCTTTGTCAACCCAGAAACTCGGAACTTCTGTCTGACTGGTGCCTCTGCTCCCAGTTCCATCCATTATATAGCCGTTCATGACCTCATAAATATCATTATGTTCTCCCCCCCGCTTTCAAAAAAAAAAGTGATGAATTTATTGCCCATTGATTCTAAATGGAAACTACTTTGCATTGATGTAATTTTTCAAGGTAACAGTTCATAGACAATAAATTTACTGTCTTATTGCTTGGTGTACAAAATGGATATTATATCAAACCCAGCACAGTAAAGTTTATAAATCTGGCATAAAAAAAAAAAAAAGTAACTTGCAGTTATAAATCATGAGTTAATGAAAGGGTCAGACATTGGTTGAAATGACCAGGGCACTAAGACAGCTGATATATGAGCCTTAGCAGGATTGACGCAAAGCATCTGATATGAAATGCACTTTTTTTTTCCTCTCCTTTTCGTGAGATGGATGGGTGTGTTGTTATGTTGCATTTGTGGTATTTGTGCCAGAAGAACTTAAAGGAGAGAAGGGAGTTAAAAATGTATAGTTAATTAACAAAAAAAAAAGTTACTGGACTTTTTTTTTTCCTATCTCTCCTCTTTTTTTCTTTCTCTCTTGTAATTTTTCTTGTAGCATTTTACATCTATTTATTTGAGAAGGCCTCTTTCAATGTAGCCCTAGAGAATTGTCTTGGCAGAGGAAAGTACAGCTTCCATCTGGAGACTCGCTTGATGCATATAAACTGCTTTGATCAGTATTAAACGTGATCTCTCGCTGGACTGGAAGACCCTTCGCAGTTCCACTTGTCTACTGTCTTCTGTTTGCTTTTTGCTTTTATTTGGTGCTAACATCAAGACTACCACATATAATGTGTAATCTTATAACTTCCGTCTTTGTTTCCCCCCCTCCATGTTTTATGTATTAATTCCTTCTCTTTTCACCTCAAAGTGCAAGAACTTACTGGACTGGATGCGCATCTTCATTCTCTATGAAGCCTCACACTCAACTGTATCTACATAGTTTAAATTTTAAGAAATGCGTGTTTATGATATTTTCCTTTCCTTTAAGTGATGAAAAGGTGACTCATGCTCAGGTTGGTGATAAATAGAAGTTCAGTAACTTTCTTCTCCACCTCTCTGAATCAAACTTTTTATGCACTCAAATGCTGTTCAAAATACTATGATACTCCCAATATTCTTTTCCTATTTTTAATAGCATGATAATTGTAAATTGCATTAGGAATGAGTTTATCTGCTTTCTTTTTTTTATTATAGAACATGATAGAATATGAAATTGTGAATAAAAAAGAAAATGTATAATGAAGATTATTTTTCATACTGTAAATTCTGCAGCTCCTAGAACTATTTTAAAATTAGCAGCATCAATAACAGTTTCATTTCCATTGCCTATCTAATTCAAAGGCAACAGGGTGGGTAGGTATGTGCACGCACATGTGCATACACACGTGTGGTCCCGAGGAGCTGTGGACTCCTCTTCCTCAGAGATATTTGAAACTCAACTCCATCAGACCCTGAGCATCCTCATGTAACTTCAAGGTTGGCCCTACTTTGTTAGCAGGGGCGGGCAGAGACAACCGACCTCCAGAGGGCCTTCCAGCCTAAACTTTCCATCATCCTGGGAGGCCCAGGATTGGCTCGGAACATATGCTGTAGGTGTCTGAACTATAAAACTCCTTTCTCTGATCTACTCTTTCCTGAAGTTGATGAATATGACAAAAGAACTTCTCTGAAGAATTAACCTAATATATTTTATGTGCTCCATTCCCTGTGCTTCTCTCTGAGAGAAGTAAGTAGCTAGAGAGGAATTCTCCCTTCTCATCTGAGTCATGCAACTCTTCATTCCAAAGCTGTGGATAGTAATTAGGTCTGATTTGATGCGTGATCTCACTGCTGGTGCTGTATACTTGGCACAAAACTTCTCCTTCAGGGTACTATCAATGACAATGGCATCATCAATATTTGCTCAGTGCATCCTCCAAGGAAAGCTAATGAAGCACCCTTCACAAGCAGCTTATGTCCTTTGTCTTCTCACGAGTAGGACTCAGCCTCTTAGAGCAATCATGAAGTGCGTCATGTGGAAGTTTGGCAGCATACCCACAGCTTATTGCCTTTACTCAGATTTGAAGTTGTCACTTAGTCTTTCCTCCACTGAAATGTCAAAGGCATTTTCCACAGGGGACAGTGCATACGTCATGAGGCAAAGCCAAGAAACAGCTCATCCTAAACAAAGGTTCAAATCTCTCAGTTCATTGGGGAGAATGGTAAATGTGACTTGCAGTTTGAAAACTTGAGAACTGATTTGAAAAAAAAAAAAAAGTGTTTTTCCCTAAGATAATAGTTCTGGTAAAATTTAAATCCTATCAATCCTAATAGAAGTTGTTTCAAGGAAGGTGCTTTAGTTTGAGATAGCAGGACAGACAGTAGTCTAGAGAGATTGATGAGCAAACTGCATAGTAGTTATACATTCACCTATCTTCAAAATTGTCTTTAATTATCAGAAGAAACAACTGTTTTTTGTTTATAGTGATGACTCATAAAGAAAAAAATTGCAGATAAACCAGTGGAAGTTTATAACTTGAATTTACAAACTATCTAGCTTCTGTATTAAATAGGAAGGACAAAATCTGACCCATAATGCAAAATTTCTTTCCCCTCTCTTAAAGCAGTTTATGATAACTAAGCACAAGCTTAATATAATTCGCATCCAGTACTGTGGCTGTTGCTAAAAGAAGAAGCTACACAGAAGTCAGCTCATGATTTAATAGTAGTATATGTGTAAGGGACTTTTTGCTGGAACACAACTTTCTTAGTTTTAGTTTGCATAAAGCAATGTGAGTAGTAGAATATTTTTATATTGACAATGCAAGTTTAGATGAATACATTACATATACAACCAGCGTTTTCTTGAATTTTGCTAAACTTTCTGTCTCAGCATCTCATGTCAGTGAGTCCCTCAGAATGTTTAAACACATATACCTAGTATACCTAGTAGCCAGTCTAAGAGGAAAAACTATCTGTAATCCCTTCAAGGGACTAGCATGTTGTTGGGGGTGGTGTTGCCTATTGTTTTCCTTTTTTCCTCTCCTTGTTGACCTAGCAGAGTCTTCATTAATACCTAAGTTGTTAACTTTAACTTAAAATTTCTTGCTGTAGCTAAGTCCACTTCGTTACAATGACATCGCTGTGCAGAGGATAGCCTGTTGGGAGACCTGTGGATCAAAGGAAGACCCTAACTGTAACTTGGGCACTTGCAGTTAACTTCCTTTTTCCAAGATGCTCATTTTTCCTCCTGTGTGAGAAAGGTAATCTAGCATTTATGGTGTATATTCTTTATAACTTTATATCCCAAAGTAGTGCTATATGGTATATTTAATTACACACGGTAATGTGTCTATTTTGAATTTGTCTCAAAGTTATTCAAGATGTGAGTGATGAACTTAGGTTTTCCTCTTCTGTGGTGGGCTGAAGGGTGTGCATGTCTGCGTAACTGGATGCATATCTCTGTATAAATGAAAATGGTAAGACTCTAAGTCTGTCTAAAGATATTTTATTTTGCTAAGTAATTGGCAAGTCACCTAAAGCTTTTGGACTAGTGCACAATCACAGCTGCCAAAACACTGCTTCTTTGTAGTATAGTTTCCATTAGTTTGGCAGGAGGGGAACCCCTGAGTTTTTGGCCCTGCTGGGCTGGCACACTGTAGTCTAGGTATATTCTTCAAGTGAAGCTTGACAAGCTGGTCCTTAATTCTCCTGTCCATAAAGCCCTGCAGAATTAACAAATTAAGCCTAGGCACTGTCTAACATGAAAGAAAGTAAGCCTGGCATGTCTGGAACTGGAAATATAGCACATCAGTATCTTTTGGGAATCAGATTCCATGTAATGCAGCCACTAGCAGAGGAACAGAGACCAGATCTCAAAATAAGGTTTGTTCCTCAAAAAATGTCATGGAGCTCTGACTATGCAGTAAGGGTTTGTTTTTAAAGGTGAAAGTAGATGGTATAGGGGAAGAGGAACCCTTCCGCGGTAAAAAAAAAAAATGAAACTCCTTCCTTATTTTCTCCCTCTCTCCCAAAGTATCCCAAATAATTTGTTCAAGCCTAGTAAGAAATTGTGGTCTGGACAGCAGAAGAATAAAAATGCCTTTACCTCATCTTTCTAGTTAGCACTCCAGACAGACAGGAGTGCAGAGCAGGCTTGCTGAAAGGCATAGGCTGCAATCCAGCAACTGTCCGTATTTACACTCGCATTTCATCAGACCCAGGTGGGGAGCAAGCTGGAGATCTTGCTTTCTTTGGAGATGCATGTCTGTTTCTGTAGCACTGCTGCAATTGTAATCAGCAGAAGTTTCCAGTCTGGGCATCCTTGGTGCAGAGAAGTACAATGAGAGGCATTTTGTAGGCAAAGCACTGAATTATAGACACCTTCCTGTAACCCAGAGTAGTCCTAAACTAGCTGAGATTCTAGTCAGTGTGCTGAACTCTTTTTTCCTGCTGTGGGAATGGGTGAATGGAAAGGACTAGTTTAGGTTAACATAATTTCCTCTTTGATTTTCTGAACAACACTGAATTTTCCTTAGATAGCTGCATTTAAAAAGCCAGTCATTGTGCCTTGGCCGGTAGTGTGTGTTTCTTTGGTGCAGACTGCATTTCAGAGAAAAGAAACATTCTCTCTTGCTCATGCTGGTTTTGTGTCTCAGCATCCCTCAGATTTAAGGGATTCATAATTAAATTATGAAGGTGGCCCCAGAAGGTGGCGCTGAGAAACTTGCTGAACAAACCTGGAGTGACCAGGGAGCAGATCTTAGGGAAGAGGGGAGGCCTATTTTTTATTGTTCTATTTATAAAAATATTTTACTTCTCTTCTTGTGCACACATCCTTTCTCCCCTGAAGAGCTCTGTTCTCTCTCCTTGCAAATGGATTAAGGCAGATCAAGAGTGCTAGCACAGGACCATGGACAGGGAATAGACAGTGACCCTGGAGCCTGTCAGTGTCCTTGCATGTGCTGCTGGAGCCCATGCGGCTGTATAGGCACAAGACAGCTGTCGTGCTTGTTACATGAATGAACAAACATACAGAATAAAGCTAGGCTAATTATCTTCTATCTCTGTAAGAAAATAGATGTTTTGAATAAACAGATCTATGGAGTTTAGCATTGCTTCCTGCTTCCCTTCACCTTTGAGTACATAGGCTTTTTGTACAAGTTATTGCCTGGGAGCTGCCCAGACAACCATTTGTCTATCTGAGGATTTTGGAGAACACTTTGCTTTGATATACTTCTGTCTCTTAAGTCTGCAAATGCCATTTTGGAAGATAGTACTAAGGAAGTACCAGTAGGGAAGCAGCAGTACGCTTCTGATTCTTCCTTTTCTTAGTAGGTTGGGGCGGAGAGCATAGATTCTTCGGGCTTCAGGATTTTTTGCAAGGCAATATAGTTTTGAACCCTCTCCACAATTAGAGGGCAAATATCAGGCAGTTCTATAGAAGCTCAGTACTTGGACAAGAGCCACTGACTAATTAAAGAGGCCTCATAGTAATCATTATCATTTATCTATCCTACTTAGGCATAGGCATAGCATAGGCAGCAAATTAATGGCTCACAGAGGCTGACTAATTTTGTTCTATACTTTCCAAGTGCATAATCTGTTTAATTCTTCACTACTTGAAATATTTCTGTTAATTAAATGGAATCTCTGCAGACTCCATGATTCAGGTTTTGGGACAAATTTGTGTACTTACTGGGGGGAAAGTTGGCCAAGGTCTCACCAGACAACCTAATGCTTAAAGCATTTCTTTCAAGGTTATTGTGTAAATGAATGAGTGTTTCCTGGCAGTCATCCACACACAATCTTCCCTTCACTGTTTAAGAGATGGATTCCTGTTTATCAAAGAATTCTTGCTACAACAAGTGCTAACTGATTTTCTCAATGATGGCTGGCTGACTTTCTGATTGATCTTGACTAGACTGGAAGTCAGTCCCTGTGGAAGTTAGTGATAAATAAAACAGGGTCTAACCTAGAGTTAGGAAGTGGATGTCAAATCTTTGGCTTCTGATTTGGTAAACTGAATGTTACGTGCTACACTGGAGTTAGGTAGTGAGAGCAAAATCCTTTCTTGCAAGATTCTCAAGACAGTTTATAGTGTAGGGTGATTCCTAAGAACAGTCAATATTTAACTGCTTCATCTGATTGCTTCGTGTGAGTTTTTTAAAGTAAGGCTAGTAACGGACATTGCTAGCTTGTGATTTCTGAGCAGTCTGGAGAATAGATAAGAAAATAAGAAATGTCCACCTGTGTATGGAAGTGTATGGTTTCCATATTTTGAAATGTAGAATTCTGATGTGTATCACAAGGAAAGGGCATATATCTGATGGGTTTGTTCCAGCACAGTTCTGTTTCTTCTCTTTCTGGTCTTATTGCCAGTTGACCAGCTTCTTCTAAAGTGTGGAAGAACTAGCTGGTTAAGGACCACCTTTGGACAGCAGGAGATGAAGAATTTGGAAGAACAGAGAACACCAAAATTCTCCTCAGCAGAAAGCAACATGTAAGTTAGTTTTTAGATGGCCTTTATGTTCATGCTCTCATTCCATGCATATCTCCATAACTCCTTAAAGTCAGTCCTCCTTCCCTTGGCTGGAAAAAGCGATGGGGAGGTTTTGTTGGTAGATTTTATCTGTGGATATTGAAAGAATTTCATAAAAATATTTCTTTGTTAACTTAAAGATAAATTATCAACTTAACCTTTCTATCAATTCTGCTCCCCCCACCCTGCAATCTTTTTCTTTTTTTCCAGAAAAGCATCGAAGGGGGGCAACATAATCTAAATTGTGGTTTCAAGCTGACTTAAACAGGTATCTTCGACACTTATTTCAGTTTTAAAATGTCTTGTTTCAGTTTAGATTACATGGTTGGAGAATAGCTTTAACAGTATATCTTAAGATAAACTGTAGTAAATCATCCTTAAAGTAAATGTGTTTGCATGGGGGTTTGCACACATTTAATCAAATACAATTAGTTTACTTTCCAAATGTAAACAGGACAGACAAACAGCAGAAATATGCGCTGATTTCAGGTGTTCATCTGTAGTCTGTTGCTTTAAGTGGCATGAATCCAGGATCTAGAAGGAGAAATAAAACTTAGGTGGTATCGTAACAAACTCTTGCCAAGTTACAGTGAGGACAATGGCAATATCCAACAGTAATCTTTATGGCAATGAAGGATGTAGAAGAACACACATGTGTTTCTGACACACAGCTGACATGCAAAATAGCTGTTAATTGGGCTGGAATGCTTCCTTTGACTGATTCTGAAGAAAGTAGAGAGCAGGAAAATACATAGTTCTGATTTTTTATATATGTGTATATATATATATAAAATCAGTATAGCAGGAAAGGCTTGTTTGTAAGTGAGAGGGAAAATTAGGTAGCCCTTAATGATAGAACAAGACTTTATAATTTCAATAGTGACATTTATCTTGAATTTATATGTTATACAGGCCAGGTGCAAGTCCTGTGGTACAAATAATCGATCAAATAGATAACTTTTCCTACGTATTAAGAGTGAATCATTTCCTATAGAGTAATTTGTGGGTATGGTGTTAGTATCTGAATGACTGTCAGAGAAGGCCACATACTAGTTGTATTTTAGGAAAAGGTAAGTTGTTACGTTTTTCAAATATAACATATATGCCTAGCTTCACCCAGGGTGAGCAATGCATAGGAGCAGGTATTATTTTCTCAGTTCTTTTAAACAGCGTCTATTCCATTAGAAAACTTTGTGAGCATTTCTTAGAGGGATTTTTCTGTATAATCCACGTGTTTTCTGGGAGATTCTTTGAAAGACCAGTTCTCACTAAACAGTAAGCATTGTTCTTGCTTGTAGGAAATAGATATGCAATTGGAGCATCTGGAGAGAGAAGAGATGTTGAAGCAGGAGGTATCTGAGGAGCACACAGTGGCCAAGATACAATTGCTGCAGTAACATAGTAAGTGTGAAAAATCTAGTAGAAACTGAAAATAAGAAATCGTATTCTGTTTAAAAGAATTATAGTATGTTTATATTCTTGAGAGATGCTATAATAATTTCAGGGACTCCTCTCCAGATGTAGCAGGCACAGAAATACATAAGCATGTCTAGATGTTGTTTGTCTATAGAAAAGAGAGAGAGACAGAGACAGAAAATGTTTTGCTTTCCTTACCTACACAATTATTCCAAGAAACTGTAATGAAGACATCTGATGACCAAAGTTTTAATTACTGCTACCAGTAACTGTGCTAGGAAATGGTACTGGTTTTGAAGGCAGTAAAAAAGGCAGCTGGCTCCTCTGCTTAAACTTATATTTAATGGGGATATATCTCCTTTTTCCATGTCTACAGAATTCTGGTCTGACATCACCAAGGCCTCCATACACAGTCTGGCTGGTAGGACACTCTCTGACTTCCAAGAAAAACAAATAGACAAGTGAAAAGCTTGCATCTGGCCTGTTACCTCATCCCAAACCACCTGTACTGCTTGAGTCGTCATGGTATTCCCATTTCCTTTTGGTTGCTACATAATAAATGGCAAAGACTGTTGAGAAAAGAAAGTCACAGAAAGCAGGCAAGAGATACAGCTCAAAGGGTTAGGAGGAGTGACCTACATTATTTCTAGGTGACATGATAAGTTTATTCAGATATTAAACAATTAAAGAGTCTGTTCTTCCAAGCACAGCTACCTGTGAAGACAAAATGTGCACGACCTATCAAAAAATACAGGTAACAAACTGGAGCTTACAGTATGAGAGTCCTTCTGTTTAACTTTCTGCAAATAGAGAGTTTGAAAGCTAAGTTCCAAGTGGTAATATTTCTAGTGGTCTAAAGAATGAGTATGAAGTAGTTTTAGAGTTAAGTTTTAGATCAAAGTTGCCAGGTAAACAGTGACTACCTGTCCTGTTTTTGTTAACATATTTGGCTTAGGAATTCTTTTGTATATTTGGAGAGAAAAACTGATTTTTTTTTTTTTTACAGATTTTTCTTCCTCCCTTCCCCCATCTCTTCCCCAAACTTGGAATGATATAAAAATGTTGTAATACTCTATGCTTTCACATGCTGGAGTGTCCCCAGAATTTCAGTGAAGATTTGGACTTAGCATTTAAGACAAGGAAAGGTAGAGTATAAACTTAATAAGTACTCTCCTTCTGTGACTGAAAGAGTTGCGTTGTTGTAAAATGTAATATTTGCATGCAGTTGACAGATTCTTGTGGCAACAAAGCTAATGTTTTGTCATTAATTTGAGTTTCTTCATTCTCTTCTGTCAGAAATCACAGGCAGAATTGACCATACTTTCCTTTGGTTTAAAGGACGACTGCTTCTGTAATTTTAGTCAGACTTATTCAGCAAAATATGAAATTCCACCTAGAATCTCACTTTCCAAGGAGAAAATACCAAGTGTTCTGAGTTTTCATAGAATGTGTACACTAATTTTCTTATCTATCTCATGTGGGAACTAGCAATTAATCACAAGCAGAACTCCTCTGTATTCTTCTAAGACATTCACTACTGCTGAAAGGGTGACAATTTGGAAATACATTGGTGGATTTTCATATGTTCTGCCCATGTATTTAAGGCTGTGAATTTGACTTGATTGTCACATATTTCTTATGACTGAAAGTACTGATAGAGAGGAGAGGAGACTTTGGAGAGGGATTAAAAAAAATTATTTAAATACACTTTGCAGTTCAGGCTCCAGAACTACATTTATTTCCTAACGTGCTGACTTGTAAACACGTATATACAATTTTATCGAAATAAGTAAGTGTGGTTCAAAGGAAATAATCTTCTGTTGAGGACAACAGCATTCTTCTAAGTTTTAGTCACAGGAAAAAAAATACCCTTTAGGTGACATGTTTATAGGTTTTCATTCTATTTTCAAATAATATTTATTGAACATATAGGATACTTATTTGGCTTTGTAAAAGCTTAGAAATATTACTGCCACTGCCGTGACTCAAACATACATTTTCTTTTTTTCTCTTTTAAGACTAAGGTAACAGTAATTGATCAAAAAGGCAGATACACTGTTTGATGTTAAAATCTTTCCAACCTCAGAGTTACAAAAATAGTAACAGAAATGTATCACATTCTACATTTACCACATCTGCAAGGTACATAATATATTTATAACATTTAAAAGATCAAAGTGGAATGATGTAGGGCTTCAAGATGTTGCAGTCCAGCTGCATTGTAACATCTATTTCTGAGATCAAGTCAACCACAGCTTTTCTCAGTGTTTCCACTGCCTCTCTTAAACTGATCTATGTAATATAACAGCAGATGCAAGCTATTATCAAACTTTGCGGCTCTAGACTTTTATAGCTTCCTCTCTTCTAACTAGGAAGCTGTGTGCAGGTCAAGTCTGGTATCTGCTTCCAGGGCTGATGGCATCTGCAAGTTTTAAATGGGATCTCTCTGTATCTGTAAATCAAGCCCAACACTCTGTGCTTCGAGCCACGCTTGAAGAGGAGCTGCAGGTTTCAAATTCAAGAAAATGGTTGGTAACCACAATACAGAGACCATCAGTGTCATGTGAGGCTCTGCTGTGTGCTACTTGCTTTCAGGCTGCGTGTAAATTATGGCCCAGATATCATTTACAAGGGGCACCAGAAAGCCATACTCCCCTCTACCGCTTTTAAGTGAACATATGTAAATCTGTAGATCAAGTACAGTATCTTAGAAACACTATTCGTAAGAGGAGAAAAAAGTCAACAAGACAGTGTGGGGTGTAGGGCTTTTTTTTATATGTTGGTTGATTTTGTTTGGCGGGTTTGCTTTTATTTTGTTTTTTGGGAAATAAAAAAAATCCACTTTATCCTTACTGATTGGCCTGTTAAGCACTCTGAAGTTCACAGATTCTGATATTCTCTCTATTCCGTAGGCAGGTTCTTTTTCTGCATTCTTGAAGAAAGTAAAATTTTGGCTGACCAAAACAGTGTAATTCCTAATTCATCAAATGATCTCTGTGGATTTGCCGCAGTCATGATATTCACCTTGCTCTTCCTCAGGAAAGCGGCAGCTGCAGGCATCATCTTCTTGAGTTGATTGTTCGAATGTGGTATACACTAATGGAAAAAAAACATACGTTCAAATTACGTTGTACATATCCAGCCTTCTTATTCCACCCTTTCTCAGTCACAAGTGCAGGACATCAGCAGGTAAAAATCTCAGTAATGTAATAATTTAATCATAAATTGTTTCTCTACAAAGATATTTCTGATGCATTAATTTATCATACTTTATTTCCCAGTGCACCAAGGACTGCTAGGTCTTTGTCTGCCACAGAGGATGAAAGGAAGAGTGAATAACATGGAACTGTTAGATTTTTGGACCAATGTTATAGATGGGACTGGAAAGCGCTATTGTCTCATGTGCCAGGGATGGTACTTGGAAGTAATAAACAAAACTGAATCCTAATAGGATAAGCAGGGCTCACCTGAGCTTTCTCACCTCTGTGGATGTGGTCAGAGTTAACCTGCAACACTGAGAAAACAGCCACAACTACCTGAGACCTGACGATAATAAAAATGCCAAAACTTTAGATTCCTTTCAGTTACTCTGTCTGACTTCCACAGAAAATTTTCAAGCTATCTGCAACTATCTTCTGAAGGCATGTAAACCTAGGTTCCTAATCTCCATCTAGTTTCAAAAAGGAAAAAAAAAATCAATTTAAGAGTGTTAAGAGTGTATCCATCTTACTTTTTTTGAAGACAGCACATAGTTTCTTTTTCTGCCAGATGTTGAAGCATATGCAAAAAGGCAACAGAAACAGTATGCACAACAGCCCAGTTACAGCAAGAGAAATACTGATGATGTCCATGTGGGGGTCCTTCCCTACAAAGCAAACAGCATTCTCTTAAGTGTTACAGAGCAAATTCGTACTGCAGCTGAATTAGCCAAGTTCTTTACTGACACCTCAATGTGCCTGTTTCTCTATTAGTTTTGCAATATTGGAAATGGATAATAAGAAGGTCCTCTTGGTTTAAATATGTCTGTAAGCTCTAGTATGTCTCAGAAAAGTCATAGTTCTTTAGCTGTAATTGAACCATATTATGTGATGACTCACCTGGCACCATGATAGTAAAGGGAAAGGCAGGAGAAGTGGTGGCTAGAGTAGTGGTTAAAGCAGGACTATCTAAAGTGTGTCTGCAAATCACATCTTTCATTGCAGTTCCGGGTTCCAGGACCTGAGTTGCAGAGCATCTGAAAAATATTTAAGGTAAAAACAAACAAAATCATGAAAATAAATTCAATCAAGTTCAATAGCAGTTTATAAATAAATAGCAATTTATTTTTTGATTACTTACTTTGTCCAGTTTTTACAGAAGCCATTGGGTTGATCATTAAAGGTTCCAAAGCGGCAAGTTTGGCAACCTTCAACAAGACAAGGACGGATATTCACTATTTACATAAAATGAGCTTTAAAACAGCATTGTTACCATCTGTTCTTATATTAACTACAATCCACATTCATAAATACTTGACATCGATTAATATTTTACAAGCTGTTCTGAGTTTACAAGGCAAGTTTTTTTCCTGTGTCCATGGCAGAAGCTATGGACAATATATGATACTTGGCTACTGAACCATTTTAGCACAAGCTGCTGCAACTTGCATTTAACTCCAGTGTTCTCAGCTGGCCACAAGGCTGCTGCCACATAAAGGGAACGAAAGTGTGTGTGAATTGAGTCTCAACAGGGCTCAGATTTTGGTAAGCATGGCTGACTGCGTGTCCCATGCAGAATGCAAACAGGTTAGCAGCACTGGCAGTTTTTATCTGCTGAGGTCCTTACAGCTCCCCTTTCCGCCCTGTGCGCGGTGCAGTGGACACAGGCGCATAAGCTAATAGGGAAAGGTGACCTTACCACTCCCCGTGTTCTCCTTGCCCACGCCGCAGTTTCTGTCGCAGCGGGAGCAGCCATTTCCACTGCAGTGATACCCATCCTTGCATGTGCATTCGGCATCACTTTTTGATGAACACTCTCTTAAATACCTGAATCTTCCTGAAAGGCGGAAACATCTCTTGTGTTATATACGCATTCAAACCTAAAGACTGGAGTAGCAGAAGTACAAAGATGTTTGCTCGACCCCCTGACAAAAATTAAACCATCAGTTTGGAGAGAGGAAGGGCAGGTGCATCACGTTATTTGGCCAGTGCCAATTTCTGCTTGCAACGAAATGACAAGTTAGTACACACTATTTTATCTTGCATCGAGCAAAGGAAGCATTTGACAAGAGCAACCCGTCAAGCCCCCCCGCAGGCCCAGCTGCCCGGAGAGAGGCCACCCCGTCCCTGCCCCCGCTGCCAGCCGGACAGGGCTCCCCCCGGCGCGGCCCGCAGCGGTGCCGGTACCTTCGCATTTGCGGCACAGGCTGCAGCCGCTCTGTTCCTCGGCGCTGGAGAAGGTGTCGGGCTGGCAGGGCTGGCAGACCCCGTTCCGCACGAAGGTACCTGCGGGCCGAGACACACGGTGGCTGCCGCGCCGCCCGCGCCGCCCGCGCCGCCCCGCGCCGCCCGCGCCGCCCCGCGCCGCCCCGCGCCGCCCCGCGCCTCACCCGCCGGGCAGGCGGCGGCCGCGGGCTCCGCGCGCAGCAGCGCCAGCAGCACCAGCAGCGCCGCCGCTCGCATGGGGCCGGCGCGGCGGCAGTGCGCGCGGCGCGGCGGGCGCCGGCCCTTAGCGGCTGCCCCCGGTTGTCGCGTGCGTCACCCGCGGCGGGCGGGAAACCCCGGCTCGGTCGCGGGGCTTTCCGCCCCCGCGCGACCCCCGGGGCTGCCGGGCAGCGCCCGCCGCACGGTCCCGCCGCGGCCCGGGGCGCGAGGGGCTGCCGGCGGCTCTGCCGGTGACCGGGACCAGCGGGTGTTGCATCCTGGCAAGCCAAGGGACAGCTGCGAGTCTGGCCACCAGGACTGAGTTTGTGGGCTGTGGCAGGTTGCTTTGGTGTGTGTGCCATAGCAGACAGCAGCCTTTTCAGTGCATCTTGGGGCCTCCAGGGTACAATAGCCTTCATGAACCATGTGAGACATAAGCTGTACTTTCCTAGGCCTGGCTCTGAGCTGGTCTGTGGAGGCAACTCAGCTTTCTGCTGTCACCAGCATGTGGAAGCAGCAGAAATAAGTAGAAGGTAAAGCAGGGAGAAGAGAGTTTTCCAGAACATATGACAACTTACAAGCAAACACCCTGGAGGGTGCCCTGTACATCTCAAGTTTGCACCCTGGAAGCTGCGCTGCTGTAGCACAGCACGGGTGTTCCTGTGCCGGGGCTCTGGCAAGCCTGCTACTCCTTGAAGGAGGGGGCAGCACTCAGATCAGGGCTCTCTTTGGTCTTGAAGGGCCCTTTCAGCAGCCCTTCCTCTCTTCCCAAACATCAAAATTTCTTAAGAAAACTAGGAAAAAAAAAATCTGTCCCAGAGTGATAGGCATTTTCAAAGGACCATGTGCCTTGGGAAGCTGGGATGGCGGTTAAGGGTTTAGATGGAATTTGGAGGAGGACAGTGAACTAGTTAAGCATTTTCTTTACAGGAAACACATTTTCAGCGCATGAGAAGCTTGTTTTAAGGGCAGAAGCCCCGCTGAGCGGCTGAGGCGAGCGCCGGCGCCGCGGGGCTCCCGGGGCGGGAGCGCGCGCGGGAACGTGACGCCCTGAGGGGCGGGGCCGCGCGCGCGCCCTGCCGCCCTCCCGCGCGCCGCCGCTGAGGTGAGTCGGCATCGCGGCCCGGCCGCTGTGGCGGGGCGGCCGCGCCGGGGCCCTGCGAGCGGGCGGGCGGGCGCGGAGTGGGCTGGGGCCGGGGCCGGGGCCGGGGCCGGGGCCGGGGCCTCGCTGTCCTTGCGGGGCCACGTCCTCCGCTCCCGTCGTGGCGCTGTGCCGGCAGGCCCCGCGGCCTAGCCGTGGGTTGGCTGTTTGTGGCCTCCTGAAATTTGACCTGTGCTTCTGAACTGCGGCAGGTGGTGCCAGTTCTTAAAATAAGTGCACGAATAACTAGCGACATGAGCATTTTTCGAGGCCGGCCGAGCTGATAAGCTGCAGAAGCTTTCCTGCTGCTGGTACATGAGCATTGAAGTGTGTCATTTGTGAGGGGGGCCTTCCTGCTTCTGCCCTCTGCCAGAAGTCACCCCCTTGAGCATGTGTGCTTGCCTGTGTAGCTTAAAGGTTTGGAGCAGCATGTAGCAGCACTGAGAAGCAAGTGAAAAATAGCTTGTTAAATGAAGTGGCTGATATGTCTGTGTAACTTGGCTCTGCCTTGCTGAAGTCTTATGCTGGTAGCATTTATAGCATGGCAGGTATTTACATATGAGCCCA
Organism: Tinamus guttatus; assembly: GCF_059628265.1. Lineage (NCBI taxonomy): Eukaryota > Metazoa > Chordata > Aves > Tinamiformes > Tinamidae > Tinamus > Tinamus guttatus. The sequence continues at coordinate 1,042,663 of NW_028289049.1, forward strand.
TGTAAAGAAGAATACTAATGCGTAAGAATCTGAAGTATATGGTAATATGCGTTTACTGTTAGTAGGGACTGTGTCTTGCTAGGTCAGAGGAATAGGATTAGATTCCCCTTTCAATCTGAAGGAATAACAGCTTGAAAAAGACAAGCTGCCTATCTATGTTAAGAAACAAGTGCAGCATTTCAGCTCTGTGGCTCTTCAGGCTGTCTATTGCTACATAGTGACATCTGTTTGATTTGCAACTTATTTTGCAGATTCAACGTACACCTTCCAGAAGAGCTCCAGGCTCTCCTCAACTCATTTCTAATGTCTGTGATTTTTGCGCACTCAGCACAGTTGGCCTTATGTTTATCAGTATGTAAAACTGCACTAGGAATGGGATTTGATTAACAGAATTAGGCTGTCTAGGACTGCTGCAGGACCTGCTGTGTATTACTGTGTTCCAGGAACAGGTGCTTTCCCAATGGACTAAGAGTAGAGAACAAAGGTGAAAATACATGAATCTGAAGCAGGGTGGTGGCAGCAGAGGGGGGATTTCTTTAAGCAGCTAAATGTGGATTTTATTTTATGATGAGCCACCAGGTGCTGTGTGCTTTTCTGGGTGGAAATTCCCTCTCTAGGGAAAAATCCCTGTCCCATAGAATGGATGAAGTGTAAAATGCCTCACACCATAGTCTGTGCTTTCACAGACTGCTATCAGTCTAGCATGAATTAATGTGTATTTTATGTGATGTAATTGAAGTTAACTTATTTTAACCTTCAAATGGAAATTTGGCCATAAACCTCAATGTGAGTTTAGTATCTAAAAAAAATTCTTAAGCCTAGTTTGTTCCATTTACTCAATTTTGTGGCCTCTTCCCCCATCACACGTGTATATGCTTTTCTCCCCCACAAAACTGTGAAATACCCAGAAAAAAAAAAACTATTGCTCTGATTTGCAGAGCCACTGGTCGAGTCATTTTAAGTCACAGGAAACTCTTCGTGAAGCGTGCTGTGCGGAAATTAAATACCAGACGTGAGGTCAAAGCTCTCATAAACCCTTTTAATAAACCCTATCCCTGGGTAGGAGTGAGTAGTCTGGGTGTGAGCGAGGGAGTGCAAACTGAAAACAGTCCTGCCACCTACCCTGACTCCCTCTCACTGGCAGACTAAAGTCAAGTCTTGATTAGGTCAGGCTGTTTCCTGTTCTGGTGCTAACCTGCTCTGCCTCCATCTGGTTCAGCTTTTCAGCCTCTTAATTCACAATGTTCTCTAAATAGAATTCTTACGAATCTTCATTAAAGCTAGTGAACTCATTTTGGGGTGGCATAGGTGGAAGATAACGCAGAAATGCACATTTCTTACAGTTAACCTTCACTGTGAAGAAGGATTTGTACTTGGGGGTTTAGCCTCTAACCATTCTCTCATTCTCTCTCTGATTCTCCACTCCTTCCCTCACAAGCTTCTCGCCTGATAGGAACCCTTTGTGCAGTGCACTGTAAGACATGGCCTCAAAAAGAGCATTGGTGATTCTGGCAAAAGGGGCAGAGGAGATGGAAACTGTTATCCCCACTGACGTTATGAGAAGAGCTGGAGTGAGTATGCAGGCAATGAAAAGGTCTTTTAATGGGCATCTGTTCAAGTGAATATCTGTGTCTCAGGACAGTGTTTGTTGGGAGTTCAAGAGCTAGATGGTTGTTTGGGATGAGAATTCACCCATGTTTTCTTACTGCTTGGCAAATATTTGAGCCATACCCCAAATAGGCGTGCATTACCAGACAACAGTTGTACAAAGGATAAACATAATAAATGCCTCATAAACAACAAATACCTCAAACATTTGAAGTATGAGGCTGGTGGAAACTCGAGCAGGTGTTTCAAGCAAATCTTACGGGATCTTGTGAGATCAAGTAGTCTTTAAATGTACTATTTGAACTGTTGTTCTGACAGCTTTCAGTGTTTCTCAACTTGTTCTAAGTGCTACTTTAGGGCTAATATCTAAGAAAAGCGTTTCTTGTTTCTGTAAATGAGTGTGTTTTCATGAATTGTAATGATATATATATATATATATATATATATATATATCTCCTTCTATTAGATCAAGGTGACTGTTGCAGGCCTAACAGGGAAAGAACCGGTACAGTGCAGTCGAGATGTCTTCATTTGTCCTGATGCCAGTCTAGAAGATGCCAGAAAAGAGGTTGGTCATCCTGATCTGTTGTAGTGACTAGTATGGCCTTTGTTACAGTTTGGGAAGAGAATTTGGAAAATTTCTAAATAACCTTTAGAAGTACACTGCGCCCTGGCTTTACGCAGCAGTAGCTCACAGAACTGTGTGTTCTGCAGTTCTCTCCACTAGTTTAGTGCTGCTCCTCTGTGTACTGGGATCAGTCAGATTGCTGAAATCCAAACAGGTATTTGTTTTTACAAAGCATCAAGCTTAGAGTTTTATTTAGTGTGTTAGTCAGGTGGTCCAACAAAGTACCTTGATTTGGAACAACAGGAAACTTCTGGTGGCAAGCTAAATACAGTTCAAACTGTATAGTAAGCTTGGAATCCTTTCAGTGCCGAACTGCTATTTGGCTGATGAAGCTCTTAGTTTCTTCAGGCTTAAAACTTGGTTCTGAGACAGCCTTTGCTAAAAATTGTCTCTTCCTTATATGGGAAGCAATATTTTCTTCCATTTAAAGAAATGAGATCTTTGCTCTTAAAGTCACTGTCATTTAGTAGAAGAAAAGACAGATTCCTTTGCCTCTCACCTGGCTCCACTTTAATGGCCTCAAAACAATGCAATGAATGGGCCAGCCTCTGTTCTATGGAACTGTGCTAAGTTTTATCTTCTGTTTGTTCAGGGGCCTTATGATGTCGTGGTCTTGCCTGGAGGTAACCTTGGAGCCCAAAACTTGTCAGAGGTAAAAATCAAAGATATTTTCATGGGTAGTGTGTGATTTGCACTACTACTAATAATAATAATCCTGCATATGCAGTTCAACACCTGAACATTTTTTTTGAATAAATCAGTAAGAGGCAACTAATTGTTTATTAGTCTAAGCAACAGCGTAGGTTCTTGGGCTTTTGAGTATTTAGTCAAGCAGAGTGAAAAAGGAAGAATGCTCTGTATGGTGGGAAAGTGACTGTTCTTAATGAATTTGCGTTGCAAATGAATATTTAATTCCATGAAGCATAAAACAGGCTGACCCCACAGGAGTCTGTGTTCCTCTGCTCAGGAATTCTGTCTCTGGCAGAAAGTGTTTTAGAGGTGATATAAAGAACTCGTAGAAGATAAAGTGACAAACAAGTCCTATCTGATAAGATTTAGATAGTATTGCATGGGTTTTTAAGGCCTCGAATGTGAGACAAATATCCCTTCTATTTTTTTTTTTTTTTTAAGAATGATAGAGACTGTCTGGATTAATCTCATCAATACTCGTTCCCCTTTGTCTCATGTGAAGTTCTCGAACAGGTACTTCCTATAGCCATATGCATCTTTTGTGCAGGACAAGTATTTCCCTTTACTGATTTCAGATTTTCCCCTTCTTAGCGCTTTCATTACATTCTATCGTGAGACAGGATTGAAAGTTGTTGGTTAGTTTTCTGTGAAAACTTTTATGAATTTGCAGTAGAAAACATTTCGGCCATGTTTCGAATAATCAACCTGAAACAATGAGTTGTAATATGGCTTCTTTTTACAGTCTCCTGCTGTGAAAGACATTCTGAAGGACCAGGAAAGCAGGAAAGGCCTGATTGCTGCTATATGTGCAGGTGAGCTAATAAGAGATATTGCTTTGTAAAGTGTTTGGATATTTTGAAGGGACATGCAGACATTTGTCCTGTCTTAGGAATCTGTGTCCCTGTAGTCTACTAACAGGAAAGTATATTGTGTGTGTAACCCTCGGCATTTGAATACTGTGTAAATCTAGCAGAAGATCTGTAAAATACAGTTAACATCCTGCAACTCCTGTTGGACACCTAGTCCTTTCCAGTCATAAGGTGTTAGATTTGTGGCTTAAGCATACCAAGTGAAATATGATGTAGACTTGGGTGTTGTATAAAATACTTGCTTATCCCAATGATTTTTCACCAGGACACAGTGCTGGCACAACATCATTGCTATAAGTTTGTCCAATATAAAATAGCATGGCCCTTGAGCTTCATTAGGAAGGCTGTAATGCAGAATTTCAGGCTCACCCTTCCTCTTTTGCGTGGCAACAGGCAACAGAAGGATTTTGAGGAGATGCCTATTGCCTTGCATGCTCTGCACAGCTAGGTATCTAGCTTCTTTCGAAGTAAATGTTGTATGTGAAAAAGGCAAGATGAATAGTTGTGAATAGTTGTGTGTATTCACAACTGAAGGGCAAGATCAACCAGGCTATATGTAGCTCAGTGCAAAGAGTGACCATGAGGGCGTAAAAATAAATTTTCTAATAGGATGTATTTATGTATTTTCACTTTTGCTTTCTGATGTGTCATTGGGGTTTAAGAGGTGTAGAAGGGCAGGCCTGGATCTTTCTTGGTTTTGTTGTTGTTAGGTGAAATGCCTATGGAGCTGTGAAGGTTCTTGAATGCGACCGTGACAGCTCTCTACTTCTACTCCTGTTTCTGTTGTAGAATAATTATAAATTATCAGTCACCTAATATAGGCCTTTTCTTGCAATTAGGACGTTTCATTTAGATACAACGCTTTTCAGAGCAGATTGTAGCTAAACAGCAACACATGTATTTCCTAGAACACATCTGAAATGAGTCAAATGTGCAAAAATGAAACTCACATCAGGCAAATCTTACCTTCAGTTTCTCTTGGAATTCCCATAAGGATTTTCTGTCAGATGATGTTATATTGTTTTACACAAAATCCTTCCTCAATTCAGACCAAGGAGGAAGTATCAGAAGAGAAGAGAATGTAAGAGAAGAGGAAACCAAAAACTTAGCAGTTAGCCCATCATCTGTCCAAAATGCTGCTTGGCATGGCGACTCCAACATTTAAAGGCTTCTTCGAATGAAAGTCCTATAAAAATTCTCTAAAATTAAGATTTAACAATGTAATAAAATACTTGTATCTAATTAGTGTTCCGATTGAAATGCAGGCTTTTTCTTATTTAGTTTCAAGTAGCTTTAAATATAGCATTTGAAATACATCAGTTTGAAGGCGTCGTACTTGCTTTCATAAGACAGTACGCTCATTGGTAGGATAGCTGCCTAAACTTTCTGTGTTCTTTTTATGTTTTTCCAAGATAGGGTGTTTTGTGAAATAAAATGGGAGAGATGAGGTAGCCGTGTTCCTTCTGAGGCTTCTTTTTTCGGAGATAAAGCCAGGATCAATTTTATAAATAGTAGTCTGTCCACAATGAGCTTTGAGCCTTCAATATATGTTCTGTTGCATACAAATACTTTTGAGACTTTGGTGTAACTTTGTCCTTACAGGCCCTACTGCCCTTCTGGCGCATGGGATAGGTTTTGGAAGCAAAGTTACAACACATCCTTTGGCCAAAGATAAAATGATGAATGGAGGTATGTAATGATCATAATTTTCTCCCTAAACTCTTGTCAGAAAATACTTCAGTTGCACCCTTTCCTTAAAGAAAGGGTAATAATTCTGTAACTTATTTTTCATCTTGGAATTTCAATAATGCTTTTCTGAATATAATGAAATTTCAATTGGACATGCTCAGAGTGTGTCTTTAAATCATTAAATTGTTTTTGCCTGAAAATACAGAGCTGTATTAGCATTCTCATCCCCAGGAAACTACACTCCTATTTTTTTTTCTCCCCACACCAAGTACTCTTGAAACAAAGCAATCTGAAGCTGTTTTGGTTCGTTGCCTCAATGGCATCAACCCAGACAGACTCTTTTCTCCCTCCCCCTCCCTCTCCCTCCCTCTCTTTTCTTCACCCACAAGTAGTGCTTTGGTGCTGTGAGCAGCTAGTGGGCCGTCTTTTTCTTGTACATTCACACATTTTTTGTGACTGTTAACCAGTTTGAAAGGTGAGCAGGAGAGGGCAGGGTCTTCCAGTTTCTTCTGAGTGCATTTGAGGGGGGGAGTTATAAACTCATATATAAAAGCAATTACACCTTCAAAAGTAACTTTATGGGAAGTTACAGGCACAGTGACTGCTTCCTGAGGAGTATGTGCAATCAGAGGTGCATTCGCACACTGTGAATGAGCTGCAGGAGCTTCATGCGGGGCTGTTCCCCCTGCCAGGCCAACGCCAGGCAGTGACAAGCTGCTCGGCTCCTGCAGTGCTGGGGATGTCTGTGGAGGGGAAAAGGAGCCCCGTGGGCTGCTCGCGGGCGGCGGGTGAAGCGCCTCTGGCAGCAGGCCCTGATGCCGGCATCCGGAGCCGGCCAGAGCTCAGTGGTTCTGTCGGCTCCGTCGCCCAGAGCAGACGCTGTGCGCGGTGCCCTGCGGCTGGCTCTGCTGCAGCGGTGGTGGCCGCAGCGCCGTGCGGCTGGGTCACGTCCTTTCTGTTGTGTCCCCTCTGCAAGCGCACTACCACTACTCCGAGAGCCGTGTGGAGAAAGACGGGAACATCCTCACCAGCCGTGGCCCTGGTACCAGCTTTGAGTTTGGATTGGCCATTGTTGAAACACTGATGGGGAAGGAAGTAGCTGAACAGGTGAAGGCACCTCTGATATTGAAAGACTAAAATCCTGGTCAAGGACTTACAGTAGAACAGCTGACTTTCCTAGAAGAAGTGAAAGATGCATTAGCATACATACAGTCTAATTGTGGGTGAATTTTGTAGCTGTACTCCTTTAAACTGCTTTTCCCCTGCCTTACAAACCAGGGGTGTTAATTCCTGGAAAAAAAAAAATCCTATTGGCAAACCACTTCAGCACTAGAAAGCAGTTAGCATCCGATCATCTCATTTAGCTCTTGGATGGCATTTAAAAATCACATGGACTAATATTTGCTGATTAAATAAAATTGAAGCACCCCTGCTTGTGTGTTGTTTCTTTGTGTGTTTTCTCCTAACCCAGAGCTATTAAACTGTTTCACCGATGGCTAGTGATGCACTATTCAAACCAGCTTACATCTAGAATCTGGCACAGTTCTTCTGAAGTATGAGCTGAAACTGCTTATTAAGTTGTAATTTAGAATTTGTTTTAAAATAATATTTACTTTATAAGGCTAGACCTCCTAGAGTCTTCCAGAACTCATGCATGATTTAACAATTTAACTCAAGGGCATTCCATTGATGATATATGGAGAGAGAAATCATGTTGGCCAAAGATACTGTGCAACCACTTGTGTTCATAAGGGTGAGTTTATTTCTGGAGATACTCTTGTAACAGGGGTGGGAGTGAAGATTCCCAGGAAGACTAGGACCATAATGGTTTTCAGAGCAAATCTTTCTGATTCCTAATATTAATGATAAAACTTTTCAAAACAGATAGAAGTGAAAATTGCTGCAAGATTGGAAGTATTCCCAGAATTGTGGTCTGTAACTTAGTGTAGTAATTTGATCAGATATGTGAATGGCCTATTAACTTTCAGTATATTAGATAGAGTTGGTATTAAAAGCAATTTTCAGTTCCACAAGTTCATTGTAAAACAGAAAGGGAGAATTTAGCCAAACTAAAAGAAAATAGCTGTAGTGAAATAATCAGCCCTAAGAAATAACAATTAACATGGGAGAGGGGAAAGAGAAATGTCTATATTGAGATAGCTAAAGATACACTTAAAATGAATCAGCTGTGACAGCAGCAAAATCGAATACGTTTGTAACCTCATATATAAACGTTCATCTGCTTTTAGACATCGCATTTATCCTGTCAGCCAGATTCTACAGGTATTAACTACTGTTTTTTTTCCAGAATAGTGATTACTCGTAGTCCTGAGGCCATCAGTACTACTGCTCCAGCTCTGTCCAGCAGCATACTAGCCCAGTGAACTGTATCTGTGCTCAAAGAAGTTGTTCTGCAGAGAAGTTTTAGTCATCCTATTAAAGAAGCTAGAAAATCAAAAATATGCATTTTTCTCCTGAACTATGTGAAATGCCAAAATGCAAAACTGAAGAAAGTGAGGTGGCGTTGGTCACAGAACCATCGCTTCTCTTATTAGGGGTTAATACATAGAAAAATAAAAGATGTTAGAAGGGACTCTCAACAGCCAGATTAGATACAGTGATAGATACAGTAGATACAGTCCTGTTGGGTTCCAGAGGTTCTCAGCACCTCAATTACTTCAGCTTGAAAGGATGAAAAAAAAACCCTTTGATCCTTTGTTCCACAGAAGACTTATGAACTATGTGGGTGATTATATGCAGCAGAATATGAGTAAAATAACAAATAAGAAATAAAAGAATAAAAGAAAAAGGAAAAAAAAATGAAGTGCAACATCCCCTACAGCAAAATTTGATAAACTGGTTTCCTCACAAACTGACTGAGATACTGTTTTTCAGCTTTCCGTGAGGCATTACTCCGTGGAACTGTTAAAGACTACCTTCTGCTTTAGGGCACCTAAAAATACTGACCTAAACTTGCTCCTAGTGCCTAAAATGAACAATTCCTAAGCCACTGAATACCGTAGCTTTGCAGCTGCTCTCTGCAGAGTTGTACAGGCCCCACCTGTGCCGAGTGCCCTTCCCGGCCCTGAGCAGCCTCAGCTGGGCCCTCTCAGCACCCTCCGCCCCCAGGCCTGGAGCTCCATTTAAGCTGGGGCCTGGGCCCAGCCCTGGCCCTTAGGGGCCTGTTGTGCTGCCAGGGCCTCCTGCTTTCATTTTGGACCTGCCTCGGCACTTCAGGGTTGCTGCGTGATCCCCGCACTGCTGGCAGAAGCTGTTGCCTCCAGGAGACCCTCCCTGCCCTTCCTGTTCAGGTAGGGGGGATGTGCCCCTTGCTGGGGAGGGCCCTGCCCTGGCCTGCGTTGCGCCTGCTGCTTTTGGTTCCTGGCTTCCCTGTGCTTGCAGAGGGCCCTGCTCTCTGCTGTTGTTCCTTGCAGGCAATGCTGACGTGCTCGTGCTATAAGAATACAGGGTTTCTCGCTGTGCAACACAGAGTCACTTCTTGTTTCCTTGTCTGGTAAAAATGGATGTTTTCTGCTCAATAGTTGAAAAAATCAAAAGGTCTTCGGTTCCTAATGATTCCCCCTGTAGAATATTTTGCTTTCAGGACTTAAGAATGTTGGAATCGCTGTACCCCAAGAAGCATATATTTTTATTGATATTTTTCTTCCTTTTTTTTAATTGTTTTGTTGTTGTTATTATATGATTGTGTCTTTTAAGCTGTCCAGTTTGTCCTTGCTACTAAGTCTCAATGAATTGCTTTGAGACACTAACGTCTAGGTAGCTCCAAAATCATTTCAAAAATTGCCCGTGTTGTGTTGGAGTATTAACCGTAGGAGTTGCTTTCTTTGGTACACTGAAACTTTTCACAGCTATTGAGCAGAATGCTCAAGTTTGTGTATTCATCAATAAGGGGATTTCTCCACAGTCTGGCTAAAGAGCAGGACAAAGGGAGGGGAGACTGAGCGGAGCCATCAGCGAGTGGGACAAAAAGAGCCATCTGCAAGGAGATGGGGGCCTTTACAAAGGAGGGAAATAGGGGAATCCCCCCACATTCTTCAGCAAGGGGGACAAAGGAGTCAGGTGGCCTTAGGTGAGAGCAGATGGCGGGAGGCCCGAGGGAAGGCTGTAACTGCTGAGTACCTTGGCAATGGGGAAAAGGAGAGGGCGCCCCTCGGTCGGGAAATTAGGATTAAAGAGGGGCTGCGTCCTCCAGCAAAGTGAGAGACCCCACAGGGATATGCCCGGTGGGCTCTCCCTTTATTCGAATAACGTCTTAGGACGACTCTGTCTCCTTTTGGATATTCAGTTCTTGACAACGAGATTTTCTGCACAGCTATAACACGTTATTCTTAAGAAAACATTGCTCACTTCCACATATGTGGTTTGACTCCCACTTTCTACTGTATTATTTTTGTAAACTGAAAAAAGTCCTCCAGCTATGCAAGATAGTGACAGGCAGATGGGAGGCAAGCTGCCTTGAACGGTGATAAATCTGACCGTGTGCTTAACAGGATATTTAACATATTTAACAGGAAATGTGCTGTTGAGTCAGGATTTGCTGTCTCTTAAGAGAACTGTTATTTCAGGATGTAGTTTTCTGTGCTGCCTTTGCACTACTGCATCTGACACATTGATCTCCATGTGTCTACAGAGGAATGCTCTTCAATATTGTTGTGCAGAAGACAAGGAAGGCTGGTGCTACAGGGAGCTTGTCCTGCTTTCCCAGTAAAGTTTTGGGATTGAGTCTTACAGTATTGTCAGTGAAGACTTGATTCAGATTTGTCAGTGAGATGCTCTGTCAGAGAAAACTCACTGCAGCAAAGCATAAACATCAACAGTTTTAAGTTTGTGAGATGCTACTGAAGTCTAGAGGTTTCGGGGAGAATGATCGAGAAAGAGTGAAGTAGCTGACTTTGGAGATCACGGTGAGAAGAAGACTAGAAAACGCAGATGCCCAAGCAGCAAGAAACGCTAGGTATAGTGCAACTCTTGCTCCCTGTAGGAGCTCTTTGCCTCTCAGGGGACAGTGTATGTTTTGCTGGTAGCTTTCCAGAAACAAAAACCTCTGGACCAGAACGCAGAGGCTTCCAGGGACAGAGGAGGGCAGATGGGAGCCGCCCCCGCCTGCCCGGCCCGCGGAGAGCCCGGGAATCGCGGGGGGCGGCCAGGGCGCCCCCTGGCGCTGCCGCTGCAGGGCCCCGCGCTGGCCTCGCCGCGGGGCTGTGGGCGGGAAGGCCCTGGGCCGCGCGGCCTGCTCGGCCGAGGCGCGTTTGGAGGAAGTATCGGCGTCTCCATTTTCCAGGGCTGCAGCCGGCAAGGCCCTCTGCATCCCACTGTATTGCTGGAAAATGCCAGAGTTCTGTATTTCGGATGCGCCGCTAACTCCCTTATGCATGGCAAGATCCAGATGCAGAGTTCAGGCATTAAACTGCAAACTGATCTCCTTAGGAGACAGCAGCCTCGCTCCCTTGCTGGGCGGCCTCAGGCATGCAATAGCATCCTGTCTTGTCCTGGAGCCTGCTTTTGGTTGAGGTGGTCTGAATAAGCTCGGATAACACAAGTGTGGCCTGGGAGAGGCGTGTCCAGGGCACCCTGAGGTGCCTTCTTCAGGTATTAGCAGACTGAAGAGCTAAGCCCTGCTGAGCTAGTTTCTGTGCATCACTCTTCCTTGTTGTACAGTCTCAAATTAGAGTTATGGACTGCTGCCTGTGCCCGTGTTTCAGGATAAAAATATTCTGGTCCTCCAGTTGAAACCTTATTCAAGAAGTGATGGAGTCCTTGGCTATTTCCAGGGACATGCAATGTGCCCTAACAATACTGTTGTGGATTCCACCCAGTGCATGACTGATAAATCATCAGTGTAGTGCATCAGTGCCTTGCATGACTGATAAAATTCAGAGAAGAAAATTCTGACACCTTATCCTCAGCTTTGAAAATACCTGTGATTAAATTCTGTGTGATAGAACGCCAGCATTAAGCCATTTAACGCAAAGCTAGGAGCTAAACAGTTCTATTTTACCATGCTCAGACCACCTTCCATCTTTAAAGCCTTATGCCAACCTTCCTTTGGCCTCTGTGTAGACCAAGAGCTTGCCTGGTGTTGCTCCATGACCTTCGGAGCCCACCTGAGACAGCTGGCTGACTGCCCACCTCTGTTACTCTTAATAGAATGACCATTCCGGTTTGTTGTCTTTTCGGCATGATGAGATACTATGCAAAAGACTTTTTCTTCTTTCCCAACAGAAGCAGTTCAGGTTATTTTAATCTCATGAGCAATAGAATCCATCAGGGTGTGCACTATTACTCTCATCTCCACCCCGAGTTGTTAGAGGCCCCTGCATTGCCACGTGCCTATCAGCACACCAGAGTTATGCAGATTCTGCATCATAATAGCCCAGCGCCAATTCAAATTGCCCAAGCTCTAAGTACAGGGATGTGTAACCAGGATGCAGGAAACCTCTTCTTAAATAACTTGTCAACATGATAGATGATAATTGAAGTTGCCAAGTGCAGCCTAATAGGGTTGGAGCCTTGGGTTTCCTCTGGTTCTTGCACAACAGCCATGGGAAGAATGGCAAGGCAGTGAGTAATGTCACAAAGGTCTGCTCACTGTTCACTGCTGCCTTCCTTGCACCTTGCCCTGCAGCAGCTGAAGTGCTGCATGGCCTAGACTGAAGCGATCTTCAGTGTGGACTTCTCTGAAGCTGATAATTTCCTTGTCAGTTGGGCATCTAAAGGCTGCTAAGCACATGGTAGGATTGGCTGTGTGTTCCTGCTGCCTCCCAGAAGGGCATTCAGTTCTGACCTTGCCCTTGAGGTTGCTGTGAGCATAAAAATACTAACAAAGGTAAAAATTACTTTATGTACCAGGAACTTCTGTCCCACCTGAGTGGTTTGGTGGACCAGATATCATTCTTGGGACTGCAGGCTTGATCCAGAGTTCTTGTATACTAAAACACCCTGAGGGTCTCCATGCACAACGGTTAGCACCCTTGAATAGTTTACGGAGGGTGGGGTCAAGGAGAATCTTTGTTTTTACTTATGTATTATCTTTCTCCTCCTGGCATTTCAATACAGTATATTCAATAGCTGCTTAGAGCTTTCTTTCCTGATGTATCCAGAAGAGAGTAGTATTTAGCATTGTACTTCCTTTCACATGGCTAACAGTTGGCTTTTAAAAGTGGCTTTAAGATGACAACAGTTTGTGGGTGACAGCCTTAATCTTCAGCAAGAAGCTGCAGATTTTTAACAGAGAAGCTTTTTTTCCTGTGAATCACTTTGTAAGTAAATGAATAGAATTAGTGACTCCCATGCTTCAGTGACCTGCCACTTAAGATCTGGGATGCCTAACACGTTCTCCAAAATCAACCACAACTGGGAATCAAGGTGCATGCCAATATATAAATAATACAGCAACAGTCTATGAGCAATCATAGGTGTGGCTTCTATGTGTGATTCAGAAAAAAAAAATGAGCTGTGTGGATGAAAATAGGTATTTGGGCGGGGATTATGCAAGCCCTGAATGACAATGCAGGATGGGTGGTGGTAGCCTGTCTTTCAGTTTATACAAATGCTAATCACAAACTCAGCAGCCAGAGATCTCTGCAGTTGTGTTCAACAAATATTAATAAGTATAATTAAACAACATATGCTAGATCTTTCAGTGCCAAGGAACTATGAGAAACTGAAACTTACCATGTTTTCTGTTTTATGTTAATATAACTTTGAAAAACAACTTGCATTAATCTAGTTGAAGAAGAGAAAGAAGAAGAAAAAAGAATAAAAGGGAGAGAAAAGGCTCTCTGCAGGGGCACACAACATAAACGCAATGGATCAGTTAACTGATAGATAAAATGATATATCTTGTTACTTCTGTGTCAGATTTTCTTCTTGCAAGTAATCTAGGGAGCATATGCTCAGCAGATAGAGCTTGTAATACTGTTAAAAGTGGTTACAGGCGCCACTGTTTCTAATGATGGTTTAGAAAGGTGGGAATTTCACCATGATTGAATTGATCATCATCTTAACCATGGATTCCTGGCAGTGCAATCTTGATGAGAGTTCTGTAGTTTCAGTACAGTAGGAATTGTGCCTATTGCAGTGTGGGAATGAATGGGAAACTAATAGTAACACATAGAAAGGATCGGTAATTTTAAACTGTTGCAGAATTTAATTAAATTGTCAATCAGCATGTCCCTAAATCAGGTTTACTTTCTGTTTTAATTTTGCTTTATGATGCAAGAGAAACTGATGATCAAGTATTTTAAAATGTCTTCCCATTATAGCTGTGTGTTATTTCTTGGATATTCCCAGACAAAATCTGTTTAAGAGCAGATTAACATGGTGAAGAAGTTAAATAAGAGCATGTTTATCATCTTATTTTTTCCCCAACTCAGCAGGTGCCAGCACAATCTCTACCTTCCAGCAACATGCATGTTGAGGAAAGTCATTATTTTCATCCACGCGTTATTTCCCCAAGTTCCTAGCTAGACTCAACTCATCTCACCTGATTTGCTGGCCTGCAACCCTCAAAGCATTGGGGTGTATTTACAACATTTAATCTGCAATGCAGCACTGAGAAGCCCCTCTCTTATAGCACAGGTGTGACAGGAGCCACCGCTGGTTTCTGGGCAAAACCTCTGTGCGCGGTTCCCTTGGTTTCCGGGCGAGGAGGAGAGGCGCTGTCCCCCTTGACTTCGCTGCCGCTCTCATCTCGCACACGCCGCTCCGTGAGCAGGGCCCGGCCTGCGGCCGCTCCGCAGGCACCGCGCGGGGCCCGTGGCAGCGCAGGCCCCCTCGGCCCCGGCAGGGCCGCTTCCCGGCCCCGCGTGGCGCCAGCAGCCCCGCGAGGGCAGGCGAGGAGGCCAGCGCCGCGCGCAGCTCCCTTCTCCGCGCGGGGAGCAGCCTGTCCCGCGTATTCTCTGTCTTAACGCAAACTTCTGGACTCTTCACACTCCAGCTTATCAAGTCAGAACTCCTTTGAAGTCTGATTATTCCAGCCAAATCTATTTGGCAAGGGGGCTGCCTCCTGAGAGTCAGCGCGCAGGCCCTGCCCAGGTGAGCCCAAGCTCTAAATATTCAAACATGTGATCAGACTGTTGCGAGAGCGTGTTGCGTCCTGACAAGTCTTATCACATGTCAGGGGATGAGCAGAGAAACGTTTTCTGGCCAGAACTTGCAAAGCTGCCCCCACGACTCTAGAGCTTAATTTACTCACTTGAAAAACTGAAGACAGCCTTTGAATCACCTGAACTTCATTCCCCAGAGCCCAGGAATCCCCCATTGCCTGGGAATATGCAGAGAGGCTTCCACTTCTCTTTGCCAGTGCTTGTCCCCCTCCCTCCCATGTCACCAAGTGAAAACTGTTCTGTTGTGGTCTTCAAGGAAACCTTGAAACCTTCTTTCTTGTGTGTGTGGTTGTTCTTTAAGGACAAATGGCAAAGAACATGCAATACGTTCCCTACCATGCTACTGGAGACTTCAGAAATGACAAAGGTTATTATTCCTGATGGACCACAGAGCCTCACCAGACACTTTATTGCCCGCATAAAACTATATGCCCCAAAATACCAAATACTTTAGTAAAGAGAAATTAAAATTAATCTGTTAAATATGAATGATCAAACGCATACACAGAAATCTTAATTTTAATTACATGGAAACTGAATTCCACATTTGTTTCACATTTAACATTTTTTCACTTTAAATTTCCCAGTAAATGCAAATACATAACTGTATACATTACCCGATAAAGCAAAAAAAAACAAAACAACAACCAAATTGTAACATAAATAGCATACTTTAACTTTATTAAACTCAAGACATGACAATATTCAAAATACAAAGTGAATTATTTTTAATCAATACTGTACACAATGCAGAAATCAGTGCATTTCTAGAGCATGTATTTCACCTTCATTTAGTTTGTACTAACACAAATAAAAATTAAGCTTTAAAATAGCTCAAATATCTCATTCAGCAGTTTAAACTGTAAACAGCTTGTTTATATATGTTAGGAGGAACGTATTTAACTTTTGTACCTCTGTTAACGAGCACCTTTTCTCTTGTGCTTATCTGTAAGAGGATAAAAGTAATCAAAATGAGCACAAGAAACTCCTAATGCACAAATCTGGCACCTCTGTGAGTTTTAGTGGATCACTGAGGCAGAAGGAGAAGAATTAAAAAAGAAAAAAACACAGGAAGAAGCAGCATCTGAAGCAGATGGGACTGACACTGTTCAGAAATTGAATTATGTTTTTTCATACCTTCCTCTTCCCCTAAAATACTGAAAAGAAACCAAAACACAAGACCAGCTTGTGTTGTGTTTCTGATTTTTGATACAGTCAGAATTTCAGACATTAGATGAATATATAGTTGTTACAGGCTATTTACTAGCAACTATAGTAAATGCCTCTGCCAGTTTTAGGACACATTCACCCCTTTCTAGAACCCATCAGGAAAAGAGTAACAGAGGCTTAGCAGGAACTGTTCCAAATCTCTCCTAAGAGAAATGGCAAAAATGAGGCAAGTGTCTCTAATGATTGAAAAAATCCACAAAGCCTAAATCTGTTTTAAGCTACAAAGAAATCTACTAGTATCAAATTGAAGTGTCAGACTAATCGGTCTAAATGCTTTTTCACTATGCTTGTCAAGTCTCAAAGTGGGTATTTGATTCGGAAGTTCCCTTCTAACCAGGTTGGTATATCCTAGGAAAGAGCAGTCTTGTTCTCAGCAGTGTTACGATCCGTAAGAAATTCCAGAAATGCCCGATATGAAAACTGTACTGCAATATCTGCTCCATCAGTTTTACATGTGACTCATAAGCAAAGTTAGGTTTTCTTTTTTCTTTTCTTTGATAATATGACTACCACGTATGTTAACCTAGTGTAACACATAACTGGCCAACTCGTACTACTACCCGTCGATATGCTTCTATGAAATCTCTGTAGGTTTTCAGTTTTACAGACCAAGCTGAGAAAACCAGTCTTCAGAAACATATCAGAGATATGCAGCATTATAGGATTTTACCATCCACTTTCCCATTCCCAGAGGACAAACTGGTCCTACTTCATGATTTGAGAACCTCAAGAACATTGTAACGTGGTAAAGTTCAGCTCTATTCAGAACAACTGAGCTCAGATATGTTCCCAGAGGCTATGGAGAAACTACGTAAGACAGATGTTTTCGTTTCAGATGACCAGCTATGTCCATTCTAGTTTTTGAGTCCAATTTTGTTGGGGTTGATGTGGCTGTGCCTTCACCAGACCAGGACTGTACCTCTGAATTACAGCTAGTTTCTTCCGCTTCCCTGAAGAATTTCTCATACTTGTCCAGATATGGAGGCCTTTCAGGCAGCAGATAGTAGTGTGTTGAACTGGCCTTCTTGCCATTTTCAATAATGGGAAGAATACAAGGGATCTTGTTGGCAGATCCTTCGCTATTTTGCCTCTGTAGAGCTTTGCTGCTGACATATTTAGGATCGGGTGCAAAACTCTGGGTGGGAGGCATAATCCCATTGAGGTATGAGGGCAGACTTTTAGGACTTGGTGTCCGGGAATTGCTGTGGGAGAAAGGTTCCCTCGGAGGCACTTTGGGAGGCCTGTCTTCATCGCTGTATGCGCTAGAAGCAACCTCTGCTGACCACCTTCTGTAATCTGGTTTGAGAGCCCTTGGAGGTATGGGAACCCGTGGTGGAATCTCTGGTTTCTCTTCATCCGAATTTGGAGAAGACCTGTTTAAGTGCCCAGATAGTCTCACTACTGGTTTACTGAGTGATCCAGCAGGTCCCGAATGGGATCTTCGCAAACGTCGATGCAGCTGTTGTGGAGGAGGATAAATACCAGATATGTAACCGTTTAGACTTTGTACAGGGTTGGTGCCTTCTGGTTTGGGTCCTGCTGGAGCATCAAAATATGCATAATTGATTTGTCCACAACCTCTAAAGCTCCGCCTGCCCGCAGCATTGGATTTAAAAGGAGGAAGCTCATAATCTCCTAATAAAAAGTCAGTGTCTGAGCTGGTCAGGAATTCCACTTCTTTATCAACCTCGTCTAAAGAAGGATCCTCAGAAATAGGCAGTGGGGGTAATGGCCTGGAGCTGCGGTCATTGGAAGATGAAGGCAGAAAAGGAATTGGCCCATGTTTTATTGGCATGTGAGGAGGCGTTTCCTCAGAAACATGGCCCAAAGTTAATGACAGTTTACTAACGCCATGAACAAGATGGTCTTCGTATCTTGAAACTGGCTGTTCATTGTTGGGACTTACAGGAGCTGGACAGGATTTCTGAGACGGGGTTTGGATACAACTTTCAGCAAAGCTGTGGTCATTCATGGAAACATGGTCTGAAGAGTGCCCTAAAAAGGTAAGAAAGTCACTGCTAAGCAACATTCCACCACATGACTTTGCCATTATGTAGTTAACTAAATTCTTCTAATGCAACAGTAAATAATGTCTGCTTAATGATTTCAGAAGCAAATCTTAACTGCAAGACTCAATAGAGCTGTAACGGGCATGTGCTTAGTTAGGAGAGCAGATGATTGTTATCATTTTAGCACGGTTCTTCAGTTAAATGGTGTAGTTTGAGGCCTCACACATAAGCAAGAGAACAGAGCTGCAGTTACATGAATTCTACTGGACTATGAACAAAGAAAGAGTTATTTTCCTAAAGGGCTTTTTGTCATGAGCATAATAGCAACTCAGAGGCTTGTAAATACAAAGAAAAGTTGTTCTTGATTACACATCTGAAACAATCTTCATTTTTTTAAAAAAGTGGTATTTTCTTGAAAAGAAATGTTTGCATTCTGTCACCAGAGGGCAGCCTTATATCCAAAATGAGATAGTGTCTTAGTGAAGACTTTGAGGAGTCTTTCTTCCCAGACAAGCATTAGAGCTTTATGTTTTAAAATCTTCATTATACTTACCGCTGGATGGTAAATGTTGCTCTGCTGATGGATTCAAATTATATGCCACAGCTATAGGGTCCACATTAAAGAAAGTACTAAAAATAAAACAAACAAAAACTGTAAATGAACCATAGATTACTACTGGTAAGCGTATTCTTAACCTTCATCTTACACTTGAAAATGCAATAGATAAGTTTAGTCTTCACTTACTTTTCAAATCCACTGTGGCTATCCCAACAGGTTTTCAGATTCCCCATGCCTTGGCTAGTGTGAAGAAACCCAGTTTTTAATGGGACTCTCATCTCTTGTGCCGCAACTCCTGCAGTTGACATTGTGTATTGCTCTAGTGGTGATTTCTCCCAGCCTCAGAAATTCAGGCTTCCTGCAGCTTGCCTTCCCTACAAAAGAAGAGAAGGGCACAAATATCAAAAAATGCAAACATGCTGTCATATAAAATTACAGTAGTTCAAGGAAGGAACTAAATAACTCTGTTATAACAAGGCTTTCTGTCCTGACACTTGACAATAGCAAAATTTTAACAAATCTGTTTTGTCATTGATTATAAAACTGAAATATAAGTTTAAATATGTTGCTGTGTCAAATTGAGACAAGTATGCTCTATAACTCTAGTGATACACAGGAACTGACAAATTCAATTCTTGGGCATAAACTGCCGATTATTCAGGCAAATGGTTTGCCAGAGCAAACTATCTTTAATGTCTTTAATTCTGTAGTAGACAAATCTCTTTTTGCCAATGAATTTATGATATGCAATGCAGCCAACATAAAATAGCCTAAAATTTTTTTAAAGTACCATCTTAAATAGGCTAAAAAATCTCTGTTCTTGAAAGAACAGCTGTAATAAAAATACTGCTTTGATCAGAAGTAACAGGATTACAGAGAGCAGTTTTATGTAAAGCAGTCACTATTATCAATAAGCTTACACATAAAGATACTTAAAATCATCCTCAAATCTTCATTTATTTACTTCAAGCAAATCTATCCCCCCCCCAAAAAAAAGCTTGCATCTCAAAATGCTCTTAAATTGTCTCTATTTGAACGTGCAAACAATGATTTATCTCATCCATTTACTCTAAGAATGTGCTGACAATTGCTTTAAATTCAACAAGCAGTCATAGTTTAAGGAAAAAGTTGATTCACAGAAGCTTTTGGGGCAATTCAGAATACATTATTTCTGAAAAATCTGTGTAAAAGCAAACAATATTCTGCTGGAGGAAAAAGAAACAAAGCCCAAGACTAACCAAGTATTTTCTCTGGGTCTGTGCTTCAACTATTTACACAAATACCCTCCATTCAGCAGGTACAATATGGTGTTATTTGGCAGCTCCCCCCAGTTAATTAGCATCTTTCTTGAGAATCAAGAATATGACTGGTTTCTAATGCAAAATTCCTTCCAAAGAAAAATTTCACCTAAAGAAAGGGCAAACAACTGGACATGAGTTACATCAACAAACTATACATATCAACAACCCTCCTTGACAGTGCAGTACTGCCTTGTACAGAAACAAGTAATAGCTTCTGCTTAACATAATTCTGTTTAAAAACAGAAGAATTAGCTAATTCTTCTAAGCAGAATATATCTAATCTTTAATTTGAAACCTAACACTAACATTTGCCTTTTATAAGCAGGCAAATGTTTAAGCAAGAATGTCTCTGCTATGCTCTTCCAATGTTGAATTTCATCCAGTATTGATCTTCTGAACAAATAACACCTGCAAAACAGCTTCTGACTCTACCTATGCCTATCCGTTACAAAACTTAATCACCTTCTCTTTAGGAGTATTAGCATTGCTCCAAGTGAACAAGAGCCAGCCTAACATTCTTTCTATTGCACTACAGCAGAGTCTTAACCACATTGATTTCAGTTCTCTGAAATCTTTTAGCAAAGAGTATTTATTTCCTTTTAAGACAAAAATCTTAAACTCGCCTAAACTAGATATTTTCATCACACAGTCAGACCCTTCCCAGTAATAGGAATTAAGACTTTCAAAGTAAAATTAAATAAAAGGCATTGCTATAAGAGTAGTACCAATTCTAAAATATGTTTGGACTGTGTTAAAACAATTGCCAATAGAATTGTTGCTGATCATATGAGTTAACGCTATATAGAGCGGTGATGTTTGTGCCTCGCAGATCTCTGAATGTCCCTGGACTATTGGTAATGAATCTGCGAAAGAAATGCTGAATTACTGCACTTGGTGACTTGGAAAGGGTCTGCATTTATATTTCAGATTTTTTTTTTTTAGTTTTACTCAAGTCAGAAGTTGAAAAACAGAACACTGATGAGTCAGCAAATTCTAGCGCTCCACCTCACCCATATAGAAGATGTGTCAAGACTGTAAGGGAGAGCGGCACTGATTATGATTTATAAATAAATGAGACAGGAAGAGGGGTGGCACTGCTGTCAGTTGAGAGCACATGTCATGCACTTGGTATGACAGCAGACAACCCTTGCAGGGTTCGTTAACAGACCCATCCTCCAGCAGTTCCCCCATCAAAACCACTGCCAGAAATTACTGCGTCAACCTCCTGAACACTGTCTAAATTCCAGGTTTCAGAGTGACAGTTGCACAATGGTCTCTCTGAAATCCTTCTAGACTGCTAGGCTTGATTTCTGAAAGGGGCCTAAATATTTACAAATTCTAGGAAAATATAATTTTAGCCTGTTTCAATCAACTCTAATTCTAAAAATAAAATAAAGAAAACTTTATAGCCATAAAACTTGCTTGCTTCTAGCAATGATCCTTTTGTGAAGTCCCAGACAGTGACTTGCCTTGCTGTTTCAATGGGGACTTGTGAACAGACTGACTCATGGAACCGATCTCCATGCTAGAAGCTCAAAGTGTGAAGAGAGGACACTAGCTATACAGTCAACTGCATGTTTTCCTTCACTGAGTCACCTGGTTACTTTTTCGGTTGTAAGTCCAGAGAGTTGGTGTTTATGTTTGAAAATATGCATACACTTCTTTGAACAAAGAAAAAATAAGTGTAGCCACAAGATATGTAACTGAGGAGTATGAAGTCTGAACTTTATACAGGGTTGTCTTTCTTAAGGTGAGCATTACATATGTATTTCAGGATGCTGCTGTTCTCTATTAACCAGTAATAAAAGAGCAATTTATGTAAGTCTGTCATGAGAACATAAACCCAATAGTTTCCATCTTAACTGTTGGTCTAAATGGGCCTCCTTCATGACTTAAGGATCTAAACTTATAAATAAACCCAAACCACATCTGCTAAAGAATATGAACACCATGCAATAAGGTGGCACGTTGAACCCCTCATGCTTTTTTTCCACTGATTTGCAGCAGTTACTTATAATGGGTTCCCTAGCTGCCCTGCCTGTCTGGGCTACCTACGCACGGATCGTCGCACTTGGAAGCACTCAGAGCGCTTCCTAAGGATGTTACAGGTTCAGTATTATTCAAAAGAATCCGCGTTGAAACAAAATAAAACTATAGCTACTAATTACTACAGTTATTAAGCTTAAAGCCAAAGCAATTCAAAGGCTTGAGGGTGCATTGGAAAGCTATTGAAGCTCTGTGCTGTAAAGGAAGGTAACTCTGCAAAGGAGAGATTTTTTTCAGCATTCATGACTGCCTTATATTAACAATTAAATTACTTATTTCAAATGGAGAATGATTTTTAGATGGCCAAATGTACCTTCAGACCTGATTATATCATAAAAATGTCAAGAAGAAAATTTTGGAATTTTTATATGAAACATCCCAAATATATAGCTTTCATACTGAATTATAATTAAATACATATGTTACAGCAACAGTAATCCCCTGTATAGAAACTAAGAAGCACCTGCATCTCTTAGCTCACTGTCATCACAGATAAACTGGTTAATCTGCATTGTTCTTTTTCCCTGGACAGTATTAGGTATTTGAGGCAAATCAGTTCCATTAATATAGGAGATTTCTCTGGTATGCACAACAGACCAAATCATTATCTTAGAATGTTTCACTTAATGGATATATGCAATTTCCTGTGAAGATTTTTTTGAAAGCCTGTTTAAAATTTAAACGTGTTTTATAAAGGCAACACTCTTCACATGGCAGGTGATATACTGCTTGTAAGAAATTAGAGGGGGGAAAAAAAGGAAAATGGAAAAAAAAAAAACCCAAAACCTACTTATCACTTTTGTAGAAACTGTGGCTACCTTAAATCCACAACTTATTTTTGCTCACCTTGCCAGCACATATCTTTAACAAATCTGAGAAACAATTCAAAGGAGGAGGGGCACATTTTTGTACTACAAGTCATCCACCCCAGCTAGCTGTTCCTTATTTGACAATGTGATGTCATTTCCTCTTTTTTTTTTTTTTTTTTTAAGGATGACTTTGTTTAATATAAGTACCAGGGAGATGAGCCACCATCTTTCGAAGTTAAGCATTTCAGACTTCTAACTGCACTTTAAAAAGGTGAAATGATCTTGGTATACTTGGTGAACTCCCTGGTTTTCTGAGGATCAATAGTTCCCTTAAGTTAGCTTAAATCTGTTATTTTTATAAAGAATCATAAACTCACAGAACGGTTGAGGTTGGAAGGGACCTCTAGAGACCATCATTTACTCAGCACCAGAGTTCCACGGTACAATACACTACTGTTCAGAGTCACAAGCTAAAGCACACTCAGTTGCAGGTCCCAGAATATATATATATATATTTCCATTATAGCAGTAATTCTTTAGGGTACAAGGCATGCTCTTACAGCTTTGAGAGATCTGTTTATACACACACTGCCAGCCAGAAATGAACTGGACTCTGATGCAGAAAATGTAGAATAATCACTTAGTGCAGGCAAGAAAAAAAAAAAAAGGTACTCAAATTATAAGAGACTGCACATAAGGTAAACTCTGTAGATACACCCCAAAATATGATTGGCAGGGCAAACAATGTATCAACATTATAGGACAGGTATTTAGGAAGATGATGAAAGAGCTGCAGTTCACCAAAGTGTTAAGCTTGGTTAAAATCTAGGCTACCATTTTCGTGGCCCTGCACAGCACCTGGGAGGGACCTGTAACTTGCTAGTAGAAAACTAATAATTAAATAGCGAGACAATTGCCTTGCCTCTGCTTGTCAAATTTCAGAGGCATATTTAAGGCATGGTACTTTACCCTCCTGAAAATTTTCATGTGAATATAGCCAGCTTACATTTGGGAAATACAAATGCCTTTACAGCTGACTCAGTCATAACCACAATGTTAGACTTATCGTAAGTCTAGGTTTTAATTTGTGTTCCAGTATAGAGAAGTACAACCCTTTTCCTCTAAAATAATTCCTGAACATGTGCCCACAGAAAGGCAGTAACCAGTTCTTCAAAAGTCTTACCAGAAACTCACCGAGGAATGAGTTTTCTTTTTAAATATTTGTCAGATAAATACAGCTAAATTGCTAAGAAGAGAAAATTAGGTTTGTGCACAAAGTGGTGAGGATAAATAGAGCAGTTTGGTTTCCTCCTTTAAATATTTACTAGCTTATAAATGCAGATTTCTGTCTGGGAATATTCCAGTGGCCCAGGAGCTAAAGAAGTAAGAGCGTGTATGATATGTTTTGAGCATTACCAACAGAATGTTTTGATCCACTTAAAAAATCCCACTCTCAGAGTTTAAAGTTCAGTACAGGAGGGTTGATAGAGGGGCTTTCAGCATTAGGATGCATTATCACTTGTCAAGCTCATCAGAGAGACCTTGCCCCCCCAGAGCCTTCAGCATTCACTGTGTGTATATGTAAGTGCTTATATATATAATGTACATATATATTACACACTCTTTTGTCTCTAGATGAAATGTTACAAGTGACAGTTTATCACTGAAATGACAGGGTAAGAGGTCGTTGGTTTGCACAGTGGGAGCGCCAAAACCATCCACGTTGTGGGGGGACTGTGTATGTGGTGGCTTGTGTTGCGTAACCAGCGCAGAGCACGTTCACAGAAAGCAAAAATGCTTAAGAGCTGCGCTGTAAATATTTTAAGGGTACAGTGACGTCTCCAGCTTTAAATGGGACGTACTAGCTACTTTAGAGAGAGAGAAAAAAAAAAAAAAAAAAAAAAAACGGCCGGTACTGGAGATGAAGTCGTGAAGACATGTTTATTCTAATTTAAGCCGTCCTAAAGCAGCGTGCCGAGCACCGTATGAATGCACCGCGCGGTCTGTTTACTCCAAGGCGGGCCAGGAGCTGCTCGCAGGAGGCGCCGATGCTGCTCCGCGCTGGGCGAGCGCGGGGCGCGGCGGCTCCGCGGCGGCTGCGCGAGAGGCCGCTCGACGGCGCAGAGCGCTGCTGCCAGCCCGCAGCTAAGGCGCAGGCAATGCGGAAACGTGTCCTCGCTCGTCCCGACCCGAGCCGTGCCAGGCCGCGGCCCGCTCCCGCGCCGGCCCGTCGCCTTCCCCCGCGCCGCGGCGTGGGCCGCGCTGCCTGAGCGGCGGGCCCGGCCCGGGCTCCTCCTCCTCCCCCTTTGCCTCCCCTCGGCGCCGGCCGGGCCGGGCAGGCGGGGGCGCGGGGCGCTCACTCACCCCCAAACGTGGCCGCCGCTCCGCATGTCCCCGCGCGGCCCCGGCCCCCGCCTGCGCCCAGCCCGCCGCAGCGCCGCTCACTGCCGCCGCCGCCGCCCGCGCGCCTGTCTTTGTACCGCGGGGCGGGGCGCCGCGCTGCCCGGCCCCGGCCGCCGTCGCGAGCGGGGCGGCGGCTTCCGGCGGTGGGACCGCGCCCGCCCGCGCGCGGGCCGGGGCCGCCTCCCCGCGCCCCGGCGGCAGCTGCGCGGTGCGGCGGTGCCGGCGGTGCCGGCGGTGCCTGGGTGCGAGGGGCTCCGGGCGGGCCCTGCCGCGGTAAGTCGCTGTGCGCGGCGCAGGCCCGTCCCGTCCCGCTGCGGCCCGGCGGAGCGCGCGCGAGCGCGGAGCGGAGCCCACGGCGGGAGCCGAGCCTCTGGGGCGGCGGGGGCCAGCCCGCAGCTGGCGGCGCTGGTACCTGGCCGGTCGTACGGAAATAACGCTGTCTTTCAGACGTGCGTCTCCAAGGAGCTCCCTAATTCCTGTGAGCCTTCCTCCGTGGAAAGGCAGCGAGAAATGGACGAGCCGCGACCTGCGCGCGGGGAGCCGGGAGCCTGCCCGGGTGGGCGCCTCTGACCGCGGCCCCGCGCCCCCCGGGCGGGCGGCTGGTTCAGCGCCTGTCCCTGCTCGCCCCCGCCGCGTGGCTCTGCTCGCCTTTTCCTGGTGGAGTCGGCAACGTCCAGGAAGCCTCGCGCACACAGTTGCGTTTTTTTTTTCTTTTGCTGCTGCGTCTTTTTTTACCTGTGAGCTGCTAGGGGCAACTTTTTCCCCTGTCTTGTGATTTGCTTGGGTTCTGTTTCTGATTTTGAGTGAATCTGGCCAGCTACTGAACACCACCTTGCACGACATTCTCCCTAGTTTGTAGTTTAACTTCATGAAGCATGCTGCACGTGTTGTACTGACTATTTGGAGTAGATAGGTTTTAAATCGATTCATCCGGTTTCCAAAGTGTTTTCAGGAGAATGCTCTCCCCAGTTATCATTAGGGTCAGGGAAGGTGAAGGTATTTTTGCCCTCTTGCATTACTTAGGTATCTGTGGTCTTCCTCAATATCTGCAGTGCTTTTTAATCCTGGTTATTTAGCCAGCAGAGTGTGTTCCCTCACTCTTCCCCCCGTCCCCATGCTGTACTTGGCGTTGCTCTGGGTAAATGTCTTTGTGGATGAACTGCAGAGATAGTTTAAAGTTAACAGTCAGAATCTAAATTGTCTGCTGCCGTACATGTGGTGAGCAGAAAGTCATTTCTTTGGTGGTTTTCCCAATTCTAGTATGCTACATACATAGTTGCTAATGGTACTAACAGCCCTAAGTGTTATTATGAATGAATACAAGGAACGAACTTGTTTTAAAATGCACTTCAGAATGTTGACAGGACTTCAGTAGGGCAAGCTCAGACCATGTCAGCTTTGGTGGACCTCAAGGAATAATAGCTAGGCTTTTTAACACATTTGTGCCTGAGAAACTTTGGGCCAGGGCAAAATAACTCCAGCCGTCTCTGGAGATGTTACCCTGTGCTTCTGAACTTCTATTTGCAGGCCTACTTTTGCTCTGCTAGTTAATTTAGGTGTTAGCTTAGGTGCAAATCATGACACTGGTATTTTCTGTCATTGTTAAGTGACTCTAAGGCCTATATTCACTGAAACCCAATTGCCTTAAATTTTTTATTGTTTTACTGAATAAAGATATTTAGTAATGGTGCTACTTGCTGGTAGACCATACTGCAGAAGTAACGTAGTGTTAAGTACTGATATCCTTTCCCTTTAATAGGTTTTGTGGTGATTTGTACACAAAGGAAATGGAATTACCTGCTGACAGTTACCTTCTTTATTTTTCCCTGTTTCTTCTTTGCAATATGAAGTTACGTCTGAACCTACCTCACAATTCTACAGGCACGTGTAAATCACTCTTTGCAATTTAACAATTGCAGTAAAAACTAACTTGCAAATAATCTTGGATATCCTGAGTGGTTAATACTAGTTAATAACAGGTCTGCTGAAAAGCAGCTTAGGTACTATTACAAGAAGCTTAAAATATTTCATGTGTGTCCTGTTTTAGAGGTGGATAACAGATTTGTCTACAGTTAATTGATGAAATGTCTGATTTCTGTGGGGACAGGAAAAAAGAAAAATTTGGACTCCCGTTCATACTGCATTGTGGAATCACTGTGGTGTTAGAAATGCTTTGATCAGAGCTCTCCTCTTTCAGGCTGCTCTGCAGTATGTACTTTGTAACGATCCTGGCTCCCAAGATATTTACTGTTTTCCAGGTCTTAAATACATGAAGATTTTGGTTGCTGTTTGTCTTGGGAGGAGAGACTCCTAAATGTGAATGCCTGCTAGAGAAGAAAAAGGCAAAATCTTTTTTAGGAAGGTACAAAATGACAAAGTTAGAACTTCCTACTGAAAGGTTGACAGAGGAAGCAATATTTTGATATAGAATGTCAAATGAACTCTTACACATTCATTATGTAGATTATGTCATGCCTTTTTTGGTGAGCCAGCTTCTATAAACAATACTTTTTTTTTCAGTAGCTGCCATTTTAAATTTCTTAATCCTACTTATTCACAGAATGTACTTGTGAGCAGGAGGCATACTTGTCATCCGCCCCCCCTCCCCATTTTCAGGTAAGTGTGCCTCAGGTCAGATTACCTAAGTGGGAATAAGTAGTTTAGGCACTTCTTTCCTGCCTTGTTAATGACTAGAAAGGGTAATTGGACTAAGTCCTCGGAGAGAAAGAACTTTCCTGAAGAGATGTAAAGAAAATATTACTTGGATGATATGCTGGTACTTTTACAGCACTTCCAGCGGTGCTTCTGAAGAGTCGAGACAATATCTTACTTTAGTCATATCAAATGTTGCCTTTATGGGCACTTTAGTGAGGGAATCATTGGGACTAGGCTAAAAGACAATGCAGGTGATGGTCTGCAAATAAATCTTGCATCATGAAAAACTGTCTGCCTTTGCTTATATACTTCAAAAATCAGTTGTCATGTTCCTCTTACCTATTCACAAAAAAAAAAAATACAAAAACAGGCTCTACCTCAGGCAGAATCAAGATCACACAGTAGAAGTTAAATTCTGTATGATCATTATATAGGTTAATTTCATATATCTTATTCTGATCCTTATCTTGTGTTCTGCTTTATGATAGAATCATAGAATCACAGAATGCTTGAGGTTGGAAGGGACCTCTAGGGATCATCCAGTCCAACCCCTGCACACGCAGGGTCACCTAGAGCACGGGGCATAGGGCTGTGTCCAAGCAGGTTTGAAGATCTCCAGAGAAGGAGACCCACAACCTCTCTGGTCAGCCCGTTCCAGTGCTCTGTCGCCCTCACTGTTCAGAAATTTTTCCTTAAGTTCCTATGGAACTTTTGGTGCTTCAGTTTGTGGCTGTTTCCTGTAGTTCTGTCGGTGGCCAGCAGTGAAAAGAGGCCAGCACCATCCTCCTCGCTGCCTCCCTTGAGGTACTTCTAGACACTGCTCAGGTCCCCTCTCAGCCTTCTCTTCTCCAGCTGAACAGGCCCAGCTCCCTCAGCCTCTCCTCATAGGGCAGATGTTCCAGGCCCCTGATCATCCTTGTGGCCCCTGGACTCTCTCCAGCAGCTCCACATCCCTCTTGTCCTGTGGAGCCCAGAACTGGACACAATACTGCAGATGTGGCCTCACCAGGGCTGAGTAGAGGGGCAGGATCCCCTCCCTGGACCTGCTGGAGACGCTCTCCTTAATGCAGCCCAGGATCCCCTTGGCCACGAGGGCACACTGCTGCCTCAGGGTCAACTTGTTGTCCAAATGATACCTGATTGAGTGGATCTGCATATGTATATTGAGATTAAGAAGTTTGAAGTATTTTCTTAGTATAGCGATAGAGGCATCATGAAAATGTAAACAAAAATAACAAAAAAAAAATCCTAATTACGTGGAGTTTTGAACATTACCATGTTGAAGCAAGAGAAGTCAGCTGGTGCAGTTATTGATTTAAGAGAAATCATAAGGCATACAGAACTCATCAGAATCACTAGTCTCATGGAACTGGTGGTAAAGGAATATATATAGTGTAGGAGTTGGAAGTTAATGTGCTGATTCATAAGCTATATTGCTCAAATTACAAGTAGATGCGCCTTTTTTCTATTTCTGCTGTGCAGGGGGATGTTGTGCAGCCTGAAGTACTGTGGATCACAGAAAGATGGGCAGTTTTGCCAGGAAGTTTTTGGTTTTGCAGAAACAATCAGTTTGTGAGTAGTGCATACCCATCAGTAAGCAGTGCAGGCTCTTGGATTATAATGGCAACAGTAGGTTACTGTGTAGATCTGATGCAGAAAATCGGGCTTATATAGGCATCATTACTCACTCTTTGTATGAATTCACCCTAGTACAAGATTTTAAAGCAGTTGGATAACTTTAATTTGCCTCTTCAGTCATCTACAGAAACTGACAGAGATAGCAAATCTTTTATGCTTCAGGCATATGGAAGTGGTTTGTGATGCAAACATACTATCTAACATGGAAGTGCCGAATGTCTTTTGTGAGCTCCCATCTGTGTACCTTGATTGCATCTCTGTCTGGATGTTACAGATGCCAAAAGTTTTCCATGGATTTGAAAAGCAGGCACAGAGAGACTGATGAAAAAAAATCCACTAAGGCCGTAGAGGAAGTGCCTTATATCAGACTGCTGAAAGCTGGGAAAGGACATTGTCCTGTGCTCTAGACCCATGGCCTTGTTTTGTTTTGTTCTTCTTATGCGAGAGGCAAAATTGGGTTATATGGACCTGGAGCCCATGTTTGAGTCAGTATGGCTTTTCTTAGGGTATAGTCTTCATTTTGCTCTTGCTTTCATATTTCAGTCAGACTTTTCCATTGGTTTCTGCTTGTAAATACTGAGTACAGAGTGATTTGATTCTGCTCATAAGATTCAACTCAGGTGCCTCTCTAAACAAACAGATGTGTCCTGAGTCCTTCAAGGAAAGATTGGTTTTGGAGTCAATTCAGAAGGCAACAGCATTAGGAGAAAACAAAATTGTTCAAGTGTCAGGGTTCACTGTGGCTGTAAATGACGGATATATGCTTACTTCACTGGTCAGATTTGTATGACTGCAGCTATATGAGGCAGGTATAGGGCAGAATGAGTGTGTTGCATTTCCAGTCTAGCCAGAAGACCCACATAAGGGAGGAAACTCATGGGTCAGTAAAGGAGGGCTAAATTAGAGGTTAGTGTATGCCAGTGTCTAGACAGCAAATACAGACATACTGCAAAAGTCAGTGTGTCCGGGAGTGGAGAGTCAAGATTAAAAAGCCATTTCAAAGGCATGCTGCCTGCATGGGGTAATCATGTGCTCAGACTTTTTCGGCACATAAGCATAAGCTGGGTGAGGGAAGAGATCAAAAAAGGACACAAAGATTGACACAGATTCTGCAACAGCCTAGACCAGAATGGAATTTGATAAATTAAAAATAGCTTCTTGTTCACACTTGTGTTTTCCAGAAATGGCCATAGCCGCATCTATTTTTTCCCATCTGCCCTGTAGTATTTGAATGTTTCACAGGAACATTACTGCTGATATAGATGTTTGGTACAGTGCTCCTGTGCACTGGACAAGAAAATCATTCTTGATTTGATGCAGGTAAGCTGGTCATCAGATTGCCTAGCTTTGTGACTGTAAGGCCCTAGGGCAGTACTGTTCTCCCTGGGATTTGCTTAGTCTGTATTAGACTAGCCCAAACAGAGGATGCTTTTAGGGCAGTGTTGAGACTTTCCAGTGAAGGATGTTAGCAAGACTAGTAGAAACAGAGGAGCTGATTCATGTCCTCGTTTAACTGCCTTGTTGCTTCTCATCTGCTCCTTTATAAAACAAGGAGGCTTGCTGTCAGCTTAGCAGTTCAGTGTGTGTTTTTATGCCCTTTAGGCATAGGGTTTCACAGAAGTGTGGTGTTTTGCTTAATGACATTCTGGGGGAAGTTCCTGGAATCTACCTACCTGTACTGTCAGGGTCCATATCATAGCTGAAATTGCTTTTTTGTCCTTTCAAAACACATGTATTCTGCCGCCTTGTTCTATCATCTTTGTTTTACCGTTCTACTTCACTATTTTTTTTTTCCAGTGGGTGTTTTCTGCCATGATGATCTCACTGCATACATGGATGCCTTCCCCACATGTAATCTAAAACCATGAACATAGAACCTTGGGATGTAATAGCACAGTATTTTGCAGGTGGACATAGGTTTGTGGTGACTGCTTCAGAACGACTTGAAGCTCTATGAGTGTGCGTAGCATTTACCTTGAGCCGTTATACTCTGTCTTGTAAATTAGCATTCCTAAATGGACAAGGTTAGCTTGCATCTGAAATCTGCAAAATATTGTGTAGATAGAGCTGTGGCATTTCTTATGTTTGAGGTTTCCACTGTTTTCCTCCTCGTAAAGAGTATTTCTGATACAGAGGTGTCTAAACTGGTTCTTGCACAAGTGTAAGGTTGTTAATTTGAGGTCTATGCAAGTCACCAAGATAAGAGGTGTGAATCAGGTCTGGCTGGCTGACTGTGGAAAGAACCAGTCCCAGGGGATGTGGTGTATTTCAGCACGTTGCGGTGCTGAGAGCACGTATGACCATGGAGTTGATCTGCAGGTCCAGTGTTGTATTGCATGACCAATCTGAGGTGAATGGATTGCAATGTTGGTCAAGGTGGGGCAAGAGCTCTTGGGAATAATAAAGTATTTTCAGCACATGTACCTTTTGGATAGTTCATAGTGACAAGTTGAGATGGTCTCAGTCTTGCAAAGTTTTCACAGTTGGGTAGCAGATTTAATTGACATTGGGAAGAATGATACTAGCCAGTTTTTTGCTTTTTCTTTGCCATGCCTGTGGTTTATTCTATCATTTTTATCTGTTAAACACAATGCCATGGCATACTCTTTGGATAAAATCATTTACTTATAGAATAACATCCACAGGTAGGGCTGAGGATCTGTACAAAATAAATAGTAAATAAAACTGACACTTGACTTGAGGGGCAAATCCAAATGAGAGTTTCTTGGAATGACTAAGTATCAGTGT
The DNA here is from genome assembly GCF_059628265.1 of Tinamus guttatus. NCBI lineage: Eukaryota > Metazoa > Chordata > Aves > Tinamiformes > Tinamidae > Tinamus > Tinamus guttatus. Next base: position 1,074,673 of record NW_028289049.1, read on the forward strand.
TTTTATCATATCTTTGATTTTCACTGTTTTATGTAACTACTCAGTTTTCTGATGCTTGCTTTGCCAGTAAACAGCACCTAATTATTCATCGACTTTCTGTGAGTACTGTAGTCAAATGTGTAACTGTTTAGTTTTGGGACATTTACTCTTTTTTTTTTTTTTAATGTGGATTTGTTGTAATGAGATTGAGCTGTTGAACTTAAGTGCTGTGATTGAAGTATGCTTGAACTGAATTTGCTGTTGAACTTAAGATATGGGAAGGACAAAAGCATATATATGTGGGAAGTATTTTGGTTGCGGAGTTGGAAGTAGCTCTGCAGAAAGGTAAGTGAGGTGAGGCCTGGAGTGGCAGCGTTGCATACATGTGGCTTGTGGCACAGCTAAGAGCAGCATTTAGCAGTCCAGAAGTTGCTGTAGTCTTGAGACCACACTCCCCTTCTTCAGTCAGCACTGTCACTGCAAATTTGGGAGCTAGAATTCCTTTGTGGAAAGATCTTCTCTTCCTTTCAGACTGCTAAGAGTCTTTGTACAATGATGACAGAGCTGCTGGTCATTGGTAAGCCAGTATAGCGCATTGCAGTTCGTGTGGCAAATATGTCTGGCCTTCGGGAAATGAAAAAATTGCCAGGCAACAAGGGTACAAGAAGGACCTTGGTATCAAAATTAATCTCCCTTTCCATCCCTGGATAATTTTCTCTGTTTTGTTATCCCTCTGTCCTCTGTGCTTCCTCCTCCTTTGCCATTCCTATGTGCTCATAAATACAGAAAGAATAATATTTCTTTGTAATTTAGCACCAAGGAATCCTTTTCCAGATAAACTTCAACATTTCCAGGAAGTCATAGATACTTCTCTTTAAAGCATAATGAGTTTGTCTTTGTTTTCTCCTTCTCTAATTGGCACTTTCAATTCTAATAAACCAACACCCACAAACTATGCAGCCACATGATCTTTTCAGTTAATACAAATCGTCATTTCCAGTCCAATAGACTCTGTTAATTGTGCAAACCTGCAACACACCCATAAAGCACCGATCTTAGTTTGTTATGCAATGATGAATCATGAAGGAAATGTGGAGTGTAATTAAATACAGTGATGTAAAGATAGTAGTATGAAGCTAAAATCAAAGTGTAAGTGATAATCATCTGTATTAAATGTTTGTTTCTGCATGTTGTTTTCAGAAATTACCTAAATGATAACTTATCTGGCAGCTGCACACATGCTTGGCATATGTTTTGACAAGTTAAAAAATGACCTGAAAATCTGTAGGCAAGCTGAGTAAAGTCTGCTATCAAAATAGTCTTTTGGAGGAACAAAGGTATGTGACTCAATGGCAGATTTATAATTTGTAATCCTGGTGTGATCTCACAAGTTTTCTGGTCTTCCTGGAAGCACTAGTTTCTAAACAAGGCTGTCATGATTTTTTTTTTTTTTTTTTTTTGTGATATGGTTTCTAGTAATACAGGTCTTATCTTTAAGACCCTGACTCTAGTATGGAAAATTGCTCTCTGTATATTGATTGAGAACTTTGGATTATGTGGAGTCCAGGTATTCTGGTGATGAGGATTTTTTTTTTCTCTTTATTCCTCTTGTTATAACTTCACCAATAAGATCTGCATACAGAAGGGCACACGTAGAGGGGTGTGTGAGTGCATGCAGGTGGTAGTCCTCCCCACACTTTTTTTTTCTTTTTCTTTTTCTTTTTTTTTTTTTTTTTTAGCACTTTCCAGCCTGCTCACTGTGTATGAGAGCATTTGCTTCTGTATTTACTTGTCTTGAAGACAAAGCAAGTGCCAGTGATGAACTCCAGTATATTCTTGGTAAACACGTGAAGAATTGCTCCTCTTATCCATCCGGATGGTATTGTATGCCAGAGCAGTAGCTGACAGCAGTTCATGTGCGTTGTCTCCTGATGTCAGCTGGCCGGTTCCCAAGAGATAGCTTGTATTCCAATAGAAAACAAAGATATTTGAGAAGTACTTGTAATGGAAGTAATATCTGTTCAGAATCAGTGGGGTGTGCTTTTTTCGTTGTTTTGGGTGTGTTGGAGCAGTGTTGAAGAAAACAAATTGAAGTTTTGAATTTGACTTTTCTGTCTCTCTGTGGATTGAACTAAAACTGAGAGATTTTTATGTGGGAATTAACATATAATATATAATTAAAATAACAATAACCCTGTATGAGGGTTGTCAGTGGGTATATCCAAGCTTGGCCCTGTAGTTTCTGGTTACAGATCTATTGCCTGTGAGTTTATCTAGCTCCATTTTGAGAGTGCTGAGTGTGGCTATCTGTACAATCCCTAGTTGTAGGAAACCCAGGCCATTCCCTGGTCACTTGGTAAAGTGTTTTCTTTTATCTGCTTTACTGTGATTTGCTGCTAGTTTCAGCAAGAGCCCTCACTTTTAGTATTGCCATGTCTAGCAAATAACCACACCTGGTGAAGGTTACACATCCAGCTTATTTGCTGTGTTGATTGGTTTTGTAAAGCTCGATCATAAAACTTGCAGTTTCTCGCAGCCTTCTGCCAGCCTCTCCCGCCTCTCTTCGTAAGGCTCTATCCCTTTCATTGTCGTAGCTACCCTTCCCTTTGCCTTTCTTACCTGCGCGGTCACCCGTGGTTCAGAGAGCAGAGCCGCACGTGGTACCCAGACATGGGCTCCCCAAGGCTTGGACAGCCCCACCCTGTCTGGTTTGCCGTATCCTTCCTGGAGAGGCCTGACATTTTGTTGGCTGCTGCCCCATGTTGAGCTGTTGCTTTTGGAGTGCTGTCGTGTATGACATTGAGATCCCCTTTCTGAGTTGTAATACTCGGTTCTGAGTTCAGCACTGCATAGGCTTGGCTTGGCTTAACATTCCTTTTCAAATATATACTAGCATATGTTATTTGCACTGAAGCTCCTATGCTTCGTAAAGCGAGTAAAGGCCGTGGGAGCCATTTTCCCTGAAATGTAAGGGAAATGTCTTTAAAACATTTCCACAGTTACTGTCAGGCTGATGTGCTTAGGTAGCTTTGCTCTTGCAGAAATCCATCTGAGAAATGGAAACATCCATGTTTGTTTGTGGTGACTGTACTATTGATTGGAAAAAAAAAGACTAATTGACTTACATTTTAATTTTTCTGTACATATACTCAGTTTAAGGAAAGATTGCTGAGGAATAAAAGTGCATGCTTGTATTAGGGGGAGCATGCAGTGAATTTATTTCGAAGTATTTTTCACAGTGAACAGACTTGCTTCAGCAGTTAGCATGGCAGTTTTTTGTCTGTGTGGGCCTTTTTGGTTGTTTCTTGTTTTTGTTTTCTGTTTTCCCCCGCGATTTTCCTGGTGGTTGTTGGAGGGTATTCTTGTGTTTAGACTTGGAGCGGCAGTCCAAGTTACAGCAGTCAGTATAGTAAGTCAGTTGCAGGTTAGTTTAAAAACAAAAAGAAATGGCATGCTGGCTGAGCCTGGCCTGTGTTCCCATGCTTGGTCAGATATTCCTCAAAGGCTGACCCTTGTTTGTCTAATGAAAGACTCCAGCTGAACTCCATGGTGAAGCGCTCGTGGCAGGAGAGTGAATGGCTCTGAGCAGCTGGTGTTCTCCAGGTGGACGGGAAAGGTGCTCCTTGGAGGGCGCAGGGTGAGCTCCTGCTGGCCCCGAAGGGCTAGTCCGGAAAGTCCTTGTGTGTTGATGTCAAAGGGAGGAGGAGTGACCAGAGCGGGGAACGAACTGTGAAGCTGTTTTTCGTGATGCTGTTAGAGCTGGCTGCTGCATGCAAGACAGGAGGTGAAGGATATGCCTAACAAGCGTCACTTTCCCCCATTTCTTCTGTGTTTTCATAACTGCTGGTGGACCCTATCAGAGGAAGTGCATAGGGTGGAATAAAGCATTATGGATTATGTAAAAATTATAATAACCAATTTTCCAGTAAAGAGTTAGACACATTATCAGGTGGGAATAGAATGGGTCTTGAGTAGGAAACCCCAGTGTAGCATATTTAAGGATTCCTGAGGATCCTGTCTCCTCTCTCATTTTTCATGTGGAATAACTGTGCTATACCTGACGCTTTTGCTTCTGTTCCTCAATGCATGCTTTAAAATTGCTGTGGACAGCAGGAGAAATCAGACTCAAACCTGGAGAGGAGATGTTCTTTTGAGCATTACCACTTCCTCTGTAAGGAACATGAATAGGCAAAACCTCCATCTGGAAGTCTTAACTGGTCTGTATTTCATTTCAGCCGCTGGTGGTTGGGCCAGACAAATGAGCAGGGATTTATAACCTGCCTCAAAGCCCCAGGATGTGATTCTCCAGGGTATGGGGTATTCAGATGCCAGTTGGCTTTTAGAGAAATGAAGGTGCCTAGTAGTCTTTTATGATACTCAAATTATGTCAGGCATATTTAACCACTTGAATTTACAGTTTCTTGTAAATTATGTAAATTGAATCGTCGCCATCCATGCTTGAGAAGCTGGAGCAGCTTGCAGGTAAATTAGTTTCTGGTAGCTGGTGTTTATTTTGTAACAAAGATATCAACAGCGTTATGTGGCAAGCAAGTGAAAAGGAAGAAATGTCGCGAGAGTCATTATTTCTTGATGTTAAAGTGAAAGGACTGGCTTGATAATTCAGCCTGATAGCTGAGTAACCCTGAGTCACTTGATATAAGACTTGACTGCTGAAGTCAGATTTCAGCTAGCTGGGATATCCCAGTTGGTAATCGTTTTTTGCTGTAAAGCTGAATTATTTTTCCCCTTGGGTGGTGGAGAGGGAAGAGCCTGTCAGCATTTTCCACATGCTAATGTGAATACACCTGGCCTTCCTTTAGAGTTGACTTGTGCAGCTGTTCTGCATCTCTCATCTGCTTGAAGTTCTGGGGAAATTGGCACGTGCCAGCAGAGTCCTGATAGTGATAGCATTGCCTTGTAGCAGAAGTTGTGGCTTCAGCTACATTGCTTTGTCAAGTAGTCTGCAGAGTGAGATCAGAAAGCAAATTAATTGGTGGTTCACAGTGTCTGCTGAGGAGAGGTTTTTGGGATCCCAGCTCATGAGTGATGTACTGTGGAAGAGAGAAAGGCAGAGACTCCAGTGCTGCTTTTGGAGGCACTTTCCTGCAGAGTGGGAAAAGTGCTGAGATCCTTCATGTCATGCTGATGAATTCAAGCTGAAGAGGTGAGGTGAGATTGTTCTTCTTAGGGGTCCTGCAGGCCTCCTTGTATCAGGAGGATTTAGGGAGTCTAATGATGAGAGAATGAGGAGAAGTCATCCCAGGAGGATTCCTGAGCAAAAAGCAGCAAGCTGTTTTAAACACAGGAGATGGCCATGGCAGAGGTGAAAAGTACAGGGTGTGTGAAAGGAACAAGGAGACAAGTAGGAGAGAACAGGGTCTGACAGATAAATATGCTGCTGTGAAAATTCAGTAACAAAAGAAGGAAAACTGTCAGAGCTGCAAAAGAAAAATTTCTGTGCGAAGAGCAGTCATCCATGACTTAGGGAGTCTTAGGGAGTCTTGCTTGGACAAAGCAGTAAGAGAGGAAAGGTCGTTGCTCACTTGACTGTTTCTGGACTTGCGTTCGGAGTGTGTGTGGGGGGGACACAGCAAGCACTTGGCCAAAGGTGCGAGTGCAGCCGAGCCCCTCTCCAAGGGGATTGAGGCACTTGGCAGAGCCGCCTCGGGGGCGGAGGAGAGACTGAATGCTTGCAAGGTGCAGCCTAGCATCTGATTAAGAGTTGGTCTGGGATTGCAGTATCAGTGCTGCAAAGCATAAATATTCGGTGTGTTCCCCTGCGGGGGAGAGGGGAGAGCTGTATATGTTTTTTTGTTTGTTTTTGTTGCTAAGATGTCAAAACATCAGAGATACATTCTAGCAGCATGGCAGGGAAAAGGTTAAGCAAAGGTACTGTAGCTAGTGTCACAGTTGCAGCCTCACCTGGGCCTCTGGCCAACAAAGCCAGTATTTCAGGTTGGGTAGGATTCAGAAGAGACTAGCCTTCCTCTTAAATATGTTAGATCTAGCTGCTGCCTTTGAAGAAATTCAACAGGAAAACAGGAATGAAACAAAAGTGAGGGCTATCATTTGCACTACTATATATATATATATATATATATTTTTTTTTTTCCCTCCTGTGGTACAGTGAAAATGCAATTGTGTTTTAGCTGCACGACCTGAACAAGGAAGGTCATGCCACATATTCTCCAAGGCTGCTATGGGTTTTGAATGGTGCTCAAGTCCCAGGCTCTAACAAGCTTTCGAAGACCCTTGCTGTTTCCTGGAAGGTGCCAACTGTATCTCCAAGGAAAGCCTGCAAGTGCTGTGTGTTGATAGTAATGCTGAGCTCCTTCCTGGCAATGCTTGCTGAAGGATGACTCGCCCCAGGAAGGGCCAAGTCTTACTTTTATTTGGCTAGGCTCTTTCAGTGCTATATTTAATACACCAGTCACCGTTACATCTAGCCTGTAGAGTTCCTAGAAAAATTTCTTTCAGGGCAGGTAAGTCCTTATGGATGGAATGGGATGCGGGACACAAGTCAACCTACTGAGCTGTGTTCTGGCCCCCTTAACTTCTTACTTGCAATTCAGAGATGCAGTTCTCTGGAGCCCACATTATAGAATTCTTGAAGTATTAGCACTTCCACATGTGATCTTGTCTACCTATCTCTTTTCTCGATATCACCTGCTGATTGTTCTTTTCAGAGAATTAATTTTCCCTGCTTGTAAAACTTAATGACTCGGCCATGTGCAAAGATTATAAAGCTGTGGGAGCTGGACCTTTAAGGAGCAGTTTTCTGAGCCTCCTGGCAGTGATTGTGCCATGGCACAGAGAGGTACTTGAGCCAAGAGGATCATGGTGACCTTGAGTTCAGTGGCTGTTGTTTGCCTCTTTAGCTCAAAGTGATAGGAACTTTGGATAGGAGGGAAACTTGATAGCCAAGTTAGCTTTTTTTTAATGAGGAAAGTCGTACCTCTAGAACTTTTTTTTTTTTAATCCTTCTATAAGGAAGCTGATATTGCCAGCTCCTTTAAGCAAGGCACAGAATTAGCTGAACCCTTTCTTGTTTGTCCACAATATCTGTTCCTCTATTGCTAATGATGATGGAGATGCTGCCTCCTTCTGTACTTAGGCAGTGACTGTCATTTTTCATAATGGTGCTGATAGGAATTTAGTTATTTGTATTGGGCTCATCACACAACCTCTGGAGTTGCCACAGCAGGCAGCGTAAGTTTTCTTTGTGACTTCCTTTTGCTTTAACAAACGTGTCAAGTTCAGAAATGTCATCCTTACCTTACAACTTCTCTTACAGTTAGTCTTTCTTAGAACTGGTAGGGCGATTTACGTAGCTCCCACCTCTGCTTGCTTAATCCATAGTGTTCTGCAGTAGCTGTACCAGATGATACAAAAAAAAAATATTGGAATGCTAAGAGGGAAAACTGGAATGCTTTCTTACTGGCAAAAGAGACAAAGCTAATGAGGATGTTCTGTGAGGAATGGTTAGTGAGGGTAACTTACTGCCTGGCTGCCAATATCCCTTTGACTGGTTCTGCATTGACTGCAGTCCATTTTGCCAGCTGAGGCAGAGAGTAGAAGTCCTTATACTTGTGACTGATTTCTGTCTTGTGAATTAAGCTAAATGTGGTGACCTGATATGATTGAGCCCTCAGTTTTTGTCTGCAGTATTCATGCTATTAGTGTTTAAATGATTTGAAGATCTGAGAGGCAAGATACTGGCAGCTGTTATAAAACATGGTCTGCATAACTAATACCATATAAAGAACTTGGCACTAGAAGCCTTTTCTAAAACAGGAGGAAATTTATTTTCTGGATAGAAATGTATTACCTCCCGAAATCCTAATTTGTATGTGCAGGTAGAATTATCTGTATCCAAAAAGCAGCATGCTGTAGGCCAAATGCAGAGAAAAGGGAACAGCCTGGAAGAGTCTTCAGGTACAACATAGGCATTCTCAGGGGCATGTGTCCCTAAATATCAAAGTATGTTTCTGGCTGTGCTATAAACATGTTACCCAGCAAAGGCTAAAGTGGTTCTAATGTTTTATTTTTCCCCTAGCTACTTAGCCTTTCGTGAGCCAGTCTGTCACAAACATCAGTAATAGAACATTGCCCATGGTAGTAACAAGTACTTACATCACCAGGAAAACAATTACCTGACTGCATATTTGCAAAGAGATAGGATTCTCATATGAAAAGACATGCTTGAGAAACAGCAAGAGAATGGCACCAAGTATTTAGTATTTCTCATTCGGATCTTTTCACTTCTAAAAATATTAATTTCTTGCATGATCTAGTTACCTGTCATACAAGTTCCCAGTGCCATGACACCAAATGTTTACAGTCTTTCAGTAAGACTTTGAAATAAATGGTTTTGTAATGCAGAGTGCTTCTTACTATGGGCAGGGCAGAGCTGTGTATATAGAGTGTAGGCCTCAGGGTGCATGAGCCAGTCCTGAATCCTCACGTGGGTGACAGCAGGTTCTAGATGCAGCTTAAAAAAAAAAAAAAAAAAAAAAAAAAAAAAACTTGTCAAAGAGATTTGCTGGTGCAAGGTATCAGGTTCAAGACTAAGCATAGAAAGAGGTCTCTCAGGTGCTAAATCATGAGGAAGGTTCCCAATCCTGAAGCAAAAAGAAGCTGCCTTATTTGTAGTCTCAGTAGCGACATAATTAAGTTTGATCTAAGTGTATAACTGTTTGAAATGGAAGCTGTTTCTACTGCCTTCTTAAATTACTTGGCATGTTTCTGTACGCTGCATTAAAGCCATGTTCCTCTTGACAGAAAGAAAGTGTATTTTGGAAGCTTTTACAATGGAAGAATTTAATATACTTTGTAAAGCTGGAACAAATTGAACTGCTTTGATCTTTTCTGTCCGGAACTGGGAGCTTAATTGTTGGTAAAACCTTAGTCCCACTGAAATCACTCTGATTTCTCAAACTGGTGGTATAGACAGGCTTGATAACACAGACTAAGTCTACAGGTCTTTGTACAAGCAAAAATCATACCTTAGCAATTATTATGCCAGCTCAAACTGTAATAAATCGTGCATGTTCGGATAATCCTGTCACACAGTCTGTGTGGCAGAACAAAGATGGATGTGATATTCTTGAATGTATTTCTGCTACTATGTTCTCGGTCAGATGCCTTTTGACTGTGGCTGCCCCGGCTGTATCTGCTTAGCTTGTGTTGCCTGCACAAAAGCAGGGCATGAGGGCATTTAGGTCCTATTTCTGTTTCTGAGTTACGAATGCATGCTTCCTGGGGAGAAATGTGCTGCCCCTTACAGGATGGAAGATGTTCTCTTTTTTCTGCTTCATTCATCACCCCTCGTGGTTTGCACTTCTGTCCTGTGCTATTGCTTGGATTAAGGAAGGTAAACTTCGTTCAGAAGGTATTTGCCTTTAGAACTATTTTTGCATAGATTAGAGAAACTGGTCTATTCAGAACTGATGCTACTGAGACACTGTTAAGGAGCTGCAAGAGCAGGGACATTTTAGAAGACTGATTTCCTCTTCTTGCCCCAGGACCCATCGTGTCTTTTGTTGTGAGAACGGTACCAGGGGAGGTCTTCTGAGCCAGTTATTTGCTGTTCCTTAGCTTAGAAGATGCTTTGGAAAGCTACATTCTTTGCACAATTTAGTTATCAAACACAGGATTTCCTCCCTAGTGTGGAAAGAAATGCTGTTAGAACTGGAGCTGAAGGCACTGCTGATTCATTACCATTATATGCCTCTTGCACTCTGAACTCGGCACAAGCAAAATTCTCCTGCTGCTGTCTGCCCCACCCTATCCAGGCCTTCTAGAAAATACCCTTCTGTAAAAACTCTTGCCTTCTAATTTCCATAGTGAAGCTCAAAAGTTGATAGGTTGTTGCGAAAGGGTTTGAACATCGCAGTCTTTCTTCAGGCTACAGGAAGAGCTTCCCAGAAGCAAGACCTGTAGCAAAATGAATAAAAATAAATTAAATAAATAAAGGTGCTCAGCAGAGAGCAGAGGAAGCTAGCAGAAACAAGTACCTGAATCCTGCTGCATGACAATGACTACCATGACAGACAGTGAGAAACTATTAAGATTCCATGTCTTCCTAGAGAGAAGATTTATATGCTGTTATTGCCATTGAACTGTGAGAACATATTTTGAAGTTGTTATTAAAACCTCTCCCAAATGAATGGAAGTTTTCTGAGTCTGACATATCTTTGCTTTCTGGTTTGTTCTTGTTGTCATTTTTGTTGTCATTTTTGTTTGATTTTTGTTTTACTTGTTCCTGTTATCAGGAATCATGGGGAGAAGGTGCTGGTTGTTCAGGATGTAGAGATCTCGGGGAGAGTACACAAGCACAGAACACCAAGTGGAACAGTGCGGATGCTTCAAGATCCTGCCTCCCCAGTCATCCAGGTCAGATCCATAAAACAGAGTAGGCTTTATCTTCTAGCTTGCATATTGCTCTTCCACCTGTGGAAATGAAACAGGATGGAAAATGAATTGCTAGTGCATGTCTAGCTCTTCAAGGCAGGGTCAAATTGTTCCTGGAGCAAGCACCCAGTGAAACCTTAGCCTGACCATTGCTCGGCATGTTTAAAGTAGTGTCCTGTAGGGGCTCTTTTGTATACAGGGCAGGAGGGTAAATCAGATCAACACTTGTGAAAAAAGTTGCTCTTAATGTTTTGTCTTTTGTATCAGTTTTTGCCTTTACTGCCCAGATGTTTGGGTGAAGAGAGAGAATTCACTGTTAATTGTCATTACGATCAGGTGCTGCATAGCTGGGGTAATCATGGGTGGGGTGATTTGTGAAGTAGTCAATCATTTGCAATGTCAGTTTTTAACATGAGAATGCTTGAAGGCTCTGGTTACTCCTTAAAGGAATATGGGACTCTTTACTCTGTCAGTTAAGTTATAACAAGGCTAAGGGAGAGGAGCATTGGTAATATACTTCCAGCAAAGGGGTGGGACCGGTAGATCAAGTGACTGTTAAGCACCCACCTGGCTGAAGAGTGGGAGGAAATGTTAAGAGATGGGCTCTGGTTTGGCTCTTCGACTCTCTGAGCTTACTTCCTTTTTCGGCTAATTGGAGGCACAATTCCAGCAGTGCTGAGTTTAGCTGGAAACAGTGAAGGTATACAAGCGAGGAAGGGATAATCTAATCTTGAAGCATTTCTTAACAATTTTGTTTCAGGCTCCTGACACTGGTTCAGGAAATGCCTGAGGGTAGGTGAGTCGCCTTCTGGACTTTCCCTTTTGCATTTGCAGTTCTCTATTTAAAATAAGCGGTAAATGGTGTTTTAATGCTTTTTAAAGAGGCAGCGTTATCAGGAAATTAATTTGAGTTACATGTGGATAATTGAGAATCAGCAGCCTCTCCATGTTTCTACTACCTCAGTGAAGTTGTCTTGTTTTTCAGAGTGGCTGGTTTCACTTTAAGTAGTGTACAAGTAGCCATTGTTACTGCAGAGAGGGAGGTCCTAAAAATTGTAATCCAAGCCTGTATTTAGATGTACAGGAGCTGTAATGCATAAACTAGATTAAGCAGGCACTGCCTTGGTTCTCCCCTTGTGGCAGTGTCATGCCAAGAGTGTTAACGTAGTGTGAACATGAACTGGTTTGGAGAGGTGATCTGTTTGTTGGACCAGTGTGCCTGGAAGAGCAGTGGTGCGGTAGGATTTGGTTTTGTTGTGGCCTGTGGTGTATTCTAACACTTGTTTTTTTTTTTTTTTTTTTTTCCTCCTCTCTGGATTTCTGCAGGTTTTCTGAGGCTGCTCTTCACACTTTTCTGGGGAAGCAGAGTTCATGGGATGGGAGGTGTAGAATGAAGTATCGTGTGTGTCCAGGTAAAAGTGAGCACACTGCAAATTAATGGACTCTGCCTAGTCTCAGCTGTGAGCACTACAGATTCATCCTGGAGTGAATGCCAAGACAGTTTAGGTCTCTAGCTCCGCACAGTGGTGTGCAGAGCTTGGTGTGTCTGAACTGATTCTGGCTCACTCTCTGCTCATTCATTGTGAACCTAATGCTTTGGGCTATTGGATACGTCCAAACCACAAATCCTAAGAGGCGGCTCTTCTAGAATCTGGTTCATGTTTGTGGAGCTGATTGGCAAGGTGTTTGGAATTTTTTTTATGTCATAATTTGTGCTGTGTCACATTGTTTGCTTTCGATTCAGTTTGCCTCCAGCAGCAAACATGCCCATGGGACTATAAAGTTACCTTTTAGAATCATTATTAGTCTCTCATATGTAGCTATAACTAAAAGCTGATTTTTAAAACAGACATTCTCTGGTGATTCATGCCCAAAAGTAACCTAACTTGGCTAACAGATATTATCAAATGGTAGGTTTTATCAAGTGTGTCACAATTTGCTTCCCTCACCCTGTGGTTACTAAAGATGAGTAAAGATATTCTAATGAATGTCATACGTGAACTAGAACAGCAGGATGAGCCTAGATCCCACAAATATCAGAATTTGGGACTTTTTACATTCTTGTTCTGTGATTCATAACCCTCTTTTTTATGATCTGAAAATTTGTTGTGAATCATTCATAAATAGTATTACTCTGATTTGGTCCAGACAGGACCGCATTGACCACTTGATGGCTTCTGACACATGGGTCAAACTTCTGTTTCCTAGTAAGAAAAAATAATCCCCATATGGAAACTGCTAGATAGTCTATTTTATATTCATGCCCATGTCCATCTGGCTGTTCTGGGAATGCATGAATAATGAAATGAATTGCTCAGCATATGCCATATCTACAACTGAGGAACAATTTTTTGTTCCAGATTCCTTCTACATATTATCATGGACAACCTACTTTACAGTACAGGCATTAACACTAAAGAGGAATCAAGTTCTTGGAAAGGTGCGGCTTGCTTTTAAGTTGTTTAGAATGTGCTTTGTGGAAAATGACCATAACACATGTCTGTAAGTTGCATGCTGTTTGGATGACGTTTAATCCATGGCTATACTCAGCAACCAGAAAGCAATTAAAGCAGTTTAACACCAAATATTTCTTTATTAGTACTCAGATAAATTCCTGATAGGAAAGTTTATTAAAAAAAAAAAAAAAAAAAGGCGGGGCGGGGGAGGGAGGCACAAGCTGATAAAATTCTTGGAAGACCTTTACAGGCAAATAAAATGTTTTAACATATTTTGCTACATTCTTCCCTGTTATCAAATAGTTGATTTTTTTTTTAAATGAATGTTTATGCTGAAATGTAACAATGTGTGCTTTTTATTTACTGCCATAGCATCAGTGATCTCTTACTAGAATTAAGGTGCATGGCAATAGGCTATTGGAAATATGTATGTAATGCTTAACTAAATATGGCCACTGAAGCAGAGTATGGATTTGTCCTGGATACCCCCAAACTTGCCTCACTTGTCCCTTCCTTGCAGTCTCTCTGCAATGATAATAAATTAAACTGTATCTGTGTCACAAAGCATTCATAGAAATAGTTTCGATATCATAGGAATACTACCAATAGAAAGATTGTAGGGTTCATTTAGATAGAGTCAGGAATACAAGTCATTTCCTAGGTCTTTGCGCTTTAGACAAGCAGTTGTGTGATTTCTAAATAGCTGCTTATGAATCAGGAGTCTGTGGTGGCGTGTTAGTGAATCGTAATGAAGGAAGAGTGCTTCCATGAACATTTGCAGAAGCTCTGGGATTTGAGGAAAGATGCGTTAGAAGTAGCATAAAATACGGAAAGGTGACCGTGGAAGGGCATTTAACAGGCAAGTTGCTTGGAATACAGGGTCTCAGTTTCAGTGAAATCTGTAGCACTGTAGGGAGAACTTTAGAGAACTGCCATGCTACAGAATGAGTCCTGAAGAGCAGCATGAAATGAGATGTGGAAAGTGGAACAAATTGCAGAAATCACGTGAGAGTTTTTGGCTGCATCTTATGTGTCAAACTCCATTTTTTTCCATTGAGTTTGTTGGAAGAATGGTTTTTGAATCATCCCATAGAAATACGGCCCTCTTGTGGGTCACATGCATTGTTTCCTTCTCTTATTTTAAGCTTCTGAATTACTTTGATGAAAGGTGCTAAAGTGAATTAAATAACTGCCTAAAACAGTCTTTTGTGAAAGCACTGAGGTGAGTGCTACCTGGTATACTTTAAAATGAGTACTTGTCTCTCTAGATATTCAGACTTTTACTGAATTCAAGACACTTTGCAAAGAGAAAGCGTACAAACCAATTATTTATTGACTAATGAATGCAATGTTAGGTGGGACTAATGAGTTACTAGACTAAGCAGTGATTTATCCCTCATCTCATGAAGCAGCGAGTCCTTGCTGACCGGACAGCCACCAAACAGGAGGGGAGTGGTTGGCACCTACTCTTTGAAACAGGTTGATGGTTAATGTTGATGCCTTTGTTTTTTGTTTGTTTTTAATCCTTTTCCATGTTAATATTTCTTCGCTTGAATAATTGACCTGCTGTTCTGGCCTCAATGATTTCACATCTGACTATGATTTTACTTTTTGTTATCTTGCATGGCTTTAGCTTGTATTCTTTCTCACATTTAACAGCAGTCTTCTCAGCACAACAAAGCCAAGGTTGCTTTCACATGCTGTGTTAAATTAGGCTTTAGATCACACTTGAACTGCAATGGTTATGGTTACCGAAGGATGGAAGGAGTAATGTCCACACTAAATGCTCTGTTGTGATGTGGTTTGCACTGCGAAATGAACATGAGATCTCTGTGCTTTCCATAAAATGTAGTTAATGCTTGGTTTGTTCAGTTGCTGATAAGCATTCTCAAATTTCCCTTCTGAAGAGGGGGAGGAAGTAACTCCAAAAGTTGAGGAAGCAGTGTCCTAATGAGGCACAACCCATTTGTGTCTCTAGGCTCTTCTGCATGTCTTTTACTTGCTTGCTTGTGTGAGAGCAGAAGTCATTCCTGTTTACATGGTGCCACTGATGAGTAATAATTCAGCTCAGAAAAGCTATTTATGCTAGAATATGAGTATGTACAGCCAGATGAATAAAACTGAGTACATGGAAGTATGTAGAACAGAAGGCTTGACCTTCTGATTTTTAGCTAAGACACTGAGTTGCATCTGAAGAGATTTAGTTACATCTCACACTTAAGTTACCTAGCAAATTTCCTATGTCCCAAGTAGCTTTGGCTGATGGATTTATTTATTTTTATTGTTACACTCTTTTTTGAGTAAGTTGAAAAAAATAATTTTAAAATGTATTTATTCATGGTGTCCATGATCAGTAAGTCCAAAATGTACATTTGAAATCCTTTTGCATTATTTTATGACAAGAGGTGAGTGTTCTTTTACATAATAGGAGAATTGCAAATGCAGTAATGTAATAAACTTTTTTGGTTCTCAGTTTCCCATTTTGTAAATTGTGAGTGATTCAGTGGAACTAAAACTAAATACTTGAATGTTGTCAAAGTGCTCTATTCTCTTGTCCATTTGTCAATATCAGTGGTTGCGTTTCCAAACATGGCTTAAAATGCAGTTTATGCAGGATAGTATAAGATATAATATGGTTGATAAAGGATTTTGTTTTTTTATTGTTCACTTAGTAATCTTGACTTGGAAATGCAAATCCCTCTGACTTATCAAAATATAGCCACAGTCATATGGGAACCTGAAAATTATTTGAAGACTTTTAGCCATTCTGAAATAAGGAGCCAGTCCAATGGCTCCAATCTAGTGGTGAGGAGAGTACTCGGGGCCAAATTTAACTTGACAAATGCAGTTTCTGAAGGGTTTAATTTGAGCAGTCTTCACCATTTCAAGGAGAGAGAAGAGATTTGGGGGAGTTTGTGTTGTTGGAAGCTCTGTTTGTGTCTCTATCTTTGGTACAGCTGTAATTTTCAAATGTGCCTTTTTTAAAAAGGTCGGTCTTTCAGAGTAATTTCAAAAGATCCATTTTTCTCCATTAACAAGTCTTAGTGAAGAAACGTTACCATAGTTCCTCTATATAATCTTGATAGAATTCTTTTAGACTCTTAACATCTCTTTTAGGATACAAAAGTAGACCAAAAGGGTTGCTGGAGTGTTTGATTTATTACCTGATGTGTGTGTGTCCAGGAGAAAGGAGAAGTGGCGGGGGGGAGGAGTAGATTCCAGTAGTCTC
Organism: Tinamus guttatus; assembly: GCF_059628265.1. Classification (NCBI taxonomy): domain Eukaryota; kingdom Metazoa; phylum Chordata; class Aves; order Tinamiformes; family Tinamidae; genus Tinamus; species Tinamus guttatus. The sequence goes on from NW_028289049.1 coordinate 1,090,750, forward strand.
CCACTGGAATCTTGGCATGAGGTGAACAGATGAATAACAAAACTCTTTGCCCTGCACTGGGACCTCACTACCCTTCCACTTCCTGTTGAGTTGTGAAACAAAAAAGTAAACATTTAGCTGAATGTGGCAGCCTGAGACAATCAACCCCATTGTAGAAGGAACACCAGTCCCTTCTTTCTCTGCATAAATTCTGTGCACTGGCAATGCTAATAGAACTGTAGTGGAAGTAAGCCAAGCCTTTCCTTGGGCAAGACCCAAGGTTAAGCAGTTAAGCAAGTGGGGTGGTTGCTTGGTCTCTGGAAATATCCCGTATCGAGCAGCGTTGATGAAGTTTGCTCGCAGTAGAGGCTTTTCAAAAGTATTCTGCTTTTAGTGTAGAAAATCAATTCACGATACTCGAGACTTTGAAGCTGCCGTGGGATTTTGTGTCAGTGGTTGGATATGGCATAATTTTAAATACAGATGTAATAATTCCAGAGTGGAATTGCTGAGATGTGTTCCTTGTACAAAAAGCAGTCATTCTTCAAACTAATTTCCTCGATCTCATAGCAGTGTGATGACTGTACATTCCTAGTGGAGGTAAGGATCTTTAAGGGATTCTGGACAGTATGGTATTCTAAAATACTATAAACTGACTTGTACTTACTGCTCATCCAGCTTAGATGTAAGCAGTCTATTTCCTTGTTCCAGGCTCACCTGTTCGTGCCATTCTTCCACTGTGCTTTATGATAATCTGTCACAGTGCTGGAGCCTCCTGCCTGGAGAAGAAGACCTGAATAATATTAATGCACTGCAATGACCTTGATTCTGAGAGCATTTCTTCATGCCTTTAAAATGTCTGCTACACATGTAAGTAAACATTATAAGAAGAAAGAGACAGTCTGAAAATAAATTAATGGTAGTTTTGCCCATCTGATACATCTCTTGCCCTACTTTATTTGTTGTAGCCTTTTTTTTAATTGTAGAACAGATTGATAAGTAAATTACTTTTAACAGGTTAGACTTCAGTAAGGATGGTATCCTAAATGTTGAATGGAACTTTAACGCACTTAAGGAGTTTTAGTTTCTTCTTGAACTGCTCTAGAATGGCAGATGCAAGTCTTTTCAGACTCATTGCTAATTTGACAGTCAGAGACTGTCAAATCTCCGTTTGTGCCAGCAACAAATAATGTCTGCAGATTGTGCCATCTTTCCCCTTGAGTTCTAGCTCACTTCACATTTCATTTATGCAGAATTAGAATATTTCAGGGGAAATGTCTTGAATCAACAAAATGAGTGATATATATACACAGCTGACTGCTGAGGCCAGCCGTTTTGTGTATCGGAAAGGCTCTGTTGTCTTGGACTTTCTTTTTGGAGCCACTTTCTTTTTTCTCTGAGAATATGTCCTAGACAGTCTTCACAAGTATGTATTTCCCAAGGTCTTTTCTAAGATGATTTTTAAATGTCATGGTCTTTGATCTGTGAAGTTCTTAGCCTGGCAAGGCAAGTTTTCAACTTCTCAGAAAGAGGGAAAAAAAAAAAAAAAAGGGCTTTAAAACTGGTAATTCCCCAGTTTTTCAGACATGTTGCTCTTCCATTTATTCTTTTGGCACCACCCAAGGTAAATGAATTCCCGTTAGTCATGCGAGAAGTTTTTTTATGACACGGTTCGCAACGATGTCTTCTCACTCTGGCATTCATTAAGTTATTATACCTTGGTGTTCCTAACATTTTGTAGATCAGTGCTGTATTTGTCCCATGGGCATCTCTAAGCTACCTGGAAGATGTCTTACAGGTCTGTCTAACTTGTAAGTGTTTCAGATGAGCTTGTGAGCTCCCAGCTCTAGTAAACTGATCACTGCCTTGGGCTGTGCTATAATTGTGGTGACTAAGACCCAGTAAGCAAGGGATCACAGCGACCTGTTTAAAAGGTTTTTAAGTTTTGTATTTTTGAAATAAAATTGATCTTGTTGTGTTATACGTAGAGATTTCAACTTTCTAGGCATTTGGCCAAAAAAAAAAAAAATCAAAAATCAGTAATGTGAGCATGCTGGCGGCTGCCTCAGGAGGAAGTGTAGCAACTGAGTGTATGCAGAAATTGGGACTCAATTCTTCAAGTTGAGAGCATGATGCTAAGAATCTGCTGGTGCACTGGTGCATGTAGTCCTGTTGTACCCTACACCTTGTGGGACTAAACCTCAGTGAAAAACTGTGAAAGTGTAGTTGGTAAGGTTGTGTCCAGATATCAGAAAATTCTGTAAATATGTAGCATTTCCCTTGCGCTATGTGCATACTCTTCACACTGATAGGCAGAAGCAGCCATAGCAATGCCCACCCTATGATCTATTCTCAGCAGGCCCCTGGTCACTGAATGGTGCACATGCAGTAGCCTGTAGGACTGTCACGTGTGTTGACAGAAAACAAAAGTGGTATTCCTGAGGTAGGGTGTGGGCGGAGATATTTGAAGTGATTTTGTAGTCAGAAGAATAGTAGTTATGTAAATGTTTCTATGTGTAATGCTGTGGTAATTCATAACAAGAAATTCCCAGAGATGAAAATTTCTCAGTGTAATAAGTGTTCCATCTCAGGGGCATTAACTTTTTTAATGTGTATAAGAAAAAGTGTTCCTTACAGTAAAGAGAGAAAACATGAGAGTAAAGATTTTTGTCACTGTGCCAAGAGAAGACTAACATGAGTATGATTTGTAAGACAAGAATCAAACTCTTGCTTATATGTTGACAACGTGGTTAAACATCCCAAATGAAAGCACTCATTCTTTGATTGGGTAGTTAATTGTAGTTATTTGTTAGTTATCTAATAATTTATTAGCTTAATTTCAATTTTAATAGGTCTCTTAAGATTAATTAAAATATAACTTTGAAGTGTTTTATTGTAAACTGTTGTAAATTTCTGACAGTACTTAGTAGCCCCAATACTTGAAAGTATTAAAAATAAGTTTATTGAGATTGTAATTTAACATGGGATCCGCAACTCTGTGTGTTTAACAAACAAACAAACAAAAAACCAGCTCCACAGAAATGGTAACTTCATTTTTCTATATATTCATGCTAATGTCAGAGCATGGTTCTTTCAGTCAAGTGTGAGGAGGGGGTCTATTTCTGTATGTTAGATAATGTATATGAAACATAGCAATGGCCATAAAAGAACAGTTTTGTATGAACCGTTTCCTAACAAGTGGATCTGTGTATTAATCTTTCCTCTCTGTTTTTATTTTGTCTTTGGAGAGATGAAGAGGTTCCTTTTCGGGAGGAGGGAGGGCATCTGTGTGTATGTCTTATAGGCAAGTGTATTTTATTCTTCATGAAACTAAGGCAATATGGACTCAACTGACTCTTACTGGTTTAAAATTGACATACAATTTCTCGAGCAAGACAAAAATACATGTATAGTCTGGATTGTATCCAAAGCATCTTTACCTCCAAACTGGTTTAGGCCAGAGGGACAGGATGTTCCACAAGGGGGGGGGGGAAGTGATTAAAGAGCATGAACAAACACAGAGTATATTATTAACAAAACACCAGGCTGTATTTCATGTTGCGTTTTCTGGCTGGTGACCCATGGAACTGACGCAAAAACAAGCAGAGACACAAAGGTCTAGTCTGTTATAGCATAACTAATAATCAGTAAAGACTCCCTGGAGCCCCCATTTTATATGGCAGTGTCAAAAGCTGTTCTCACCAGCCATGGTAGCAGTACTGCTGTAAATGCACCACAGAGAGACTCCATGCTTTGGAGCATGTGGCGAGATAATTTTTTTTTTGGCAACTGCTAAGGAGAGGTTTTACCTTGACTCACGATTCTGTAGGTGTCTAACAATTAGGTTCCCTGTTATTTCCAGGCAGTTTACATGCTATTGACAATGTCTTTCATTTCTGCTTTGCGTTCTGACTCATAGATCAGTCAAAGTCCTTCTGTACTACCCTGTGGAACTCTTTCATTTTTTGAGATTCTTCCAAGGTCCTTCCACATCAGCACATCAGCAGCTGTCTGGGCTAGGATCTCTACGGACAGACTATGGTCATGCTGCTTTATGATGAGGATCCTAGCAGGGGTCGTGAGCTAGCAGGGACATAAGATGAAGGGTAGATGGTGTTTGGAGATTTATGGAGCACTTTAGGGGCTATCAGTTCAAAAGCAAGTTTGCAGTAAAGCTGGCATTACTATGGGGTAGTGTTAGCTGTCTGTAAGCAAGGAAAAGAATCAAAAATCCTGAACCCTTTATGGGTCACATTTGTTCACAGTCCTAGGGTGTCTTGTTCCTGGGAACTTGCTTGCCTTTGGCCTCAGAAAGTCCGAAGAGATCTGTGAATCTTCAGTGTGTAAAGATGTCTTTGGGAAATGCAATGAAAAAATCTCAGAACTGCTGTGTTCCATGCTATGAATTTGCATGTCTTTTTCCTAAGGCTGTACTTCTGCCCTCCTTGATCGCTAGTGACAATTGAAGTCTGGGAACACACACGAAGCCCAGTGATCTTTTAGAAAAGACAGTGGTCTTCTCCTACCTTAGCAATGTGAGGGGATCTTAGAAAATGGAGTATCAGGCCCATTTGGCTTTATTTTGCGTAGAAGGTTACTACATTACATAGAAGGAAATGGTCTTATGTAAGCTGGATTTTCCTCCTCAGGACCTCATCAGTTTTTCAGTCATTTAACACTTTTAGGCAAATGGACATCTAGCTGTATTTCTGTAGTGTTGCAAGCTCATCGTATTCAGGATGTGTATTAGCCAGGAGGGAAAGAAGCATTTGGTGCTCTGGAATCTGTGGATGTAGAAGCTCTGACGGGCAGTGTGCTGCTGCTGAAGATTACAGTTTGTCCTGTACTGCCCACAGCATCGCTCGGAAACGTGTCTCCTCCCTCAGAGAGATGCCAGCCGCTTTCCCTTCTCGGCTGTTAGTCAGCAGATACACTCCACTCCTACAGATCCAAACTAGAAAATATTTTTTTGCTAATGCTTCCTTGCTTGTCTTTGTTAACTAAAAGAGGTTATTGCTGAGATGACCTGAGGCACTCTGAGCATAATGCTGCTTTGAATGAAAGGAGAGGGACTGTGGAGCAGCACGTATCAGAGCTCCAAGCGGAGGCCCCTGGGCTGCCTGCCCGGCAGTGGCGGGCGCGAGCATGAATCACAAGCTGCAGAACCGGGAAAGCAGGGGCGTCAGCATGGTTATTTATTGAATCATCCTTAGCCAGCAGCAGGTCAGCTGGCGGATGGCTCCAGACTGAAGTGAAAGCTCCTAACTCTCCAGCCGGCAAATAGTTCTCTAAGTGAATATCTGCATTTCATCAGCATCTTGGATTGTCTCTGTAAAAAATGGTATTCAATTGCACATAATTGCTAGTGTTTCAGTTTCCTGTGGCTTTCAACGTATTCATTTGTGTTAGGTCAGCTTAACTCTTTTATAAACATAGAAATGTGTTTTAAGTCTGATGAGATTGTAACATTATAGAAGACTTAAAATACTCTGAGATCTCAAACGCTGGAACTGTGACACTTTCTACCCAGCCTCAGCTGAAGTTCATACATAATAGTGAAATGTAAATTCAGCACTTCTTTTAGGCTTCATCAGAGAAATCATTCAGGGTACCCTAAACAATTAAAGAACTAAATCACTTTTAAGTGTTTGTGGCTTGAAAAAAGGAGAGAGATTTTCTTCCCATCCCAGGCTAGAAAAACTGCTTCCTCTTCAAAGAAGTATCTGTGGGAATCCTATAGCATTAGAGTGTAAACTATATTACCAGTGAAAACAGCGGGCCTGGAAATTTTCATACATCCTTCATAAAGAAAACACTCTGCAGTTTCACAACAAAATGGCAAATCTGGCCTGCTATGACCTGTTTCCTAACCCAGAAAATAAACTGAATTTGAACTAGTGACAGGAATCAGAATATTTGCCTGAGCAGACACGATAGAAGTTGTGTTAGGCCTTCCGAAAGGCTCAGTCATTTACTTTTGCATGGTTTGCAAAAGCCAAAAAAAAAAGTTTCTTTTTGTGTTATTGGTGATAAACTTGCAAATAATGGAGTAGAAACACTTTCGTAAGTAAAGTAACATTTACTAAGCTCTTCCAGAATGTTTTACCTTTATATTGAAAAGGCTTGCAAAATTTTCAGTAAGTTAGGTGGTGGTAAAAAAACAAATGTACTAACTAAAAGACCATCTTCTAATTTTGTCCCAAGTGCATAAAGGTACCATTGTGTTTTCTTAATCTAACATTTTGAGGTGAAAATTATTTTTACTTTGAGTTTTGATATTATGGTCTGACTGTTTTCTTTATTAGGAGAGAATTTCCAGTGGAGGCCACAATTCACAGGTTACTTGTCGCTCCATCTGTCTTTCTCACAGGACTTCTCAAGCACTTTGTTGACACTTAAAAGTATTCATAGTTTAGTAAACAGTTTTCTGTGGTGCACATTTACAGGTAGTATAGCTCTTTCCTGGTGTGGTCTCCAAAGGCTACCTTGTGGCTGCAATAAACTTTTCCTGAAAAGCTAAGACAGCTAATATAAACCAGATCCACTTGGTGTAAGATACTCTTGATCTAAAACTAAAGCATGTTGTAGTTGTTTAAACATCAGTAGAAATGCTTTTAAAGATCAGATCCTTTCTGTCACGGATATCTGTGAATTTCTGAGCTGTGATGCTGTGTAAAAGGAACTGAATTTGATGGGAGGAGGTATCACAAACTTTAATAGGAAAATTTAACACAATTCAGTAGCTCGAAAAGATTAATTGTGAAATTTTAAAATTTGCTTTAGATTCAAGAACAACAGTGAACATAAAATTTAAGCTAATGGCTTTATTGAAGTGTTTCCATTGCAGAGAGTATCTGAATATATTACTGTAATGAAATTTTACTTGCTATTCAACAGTATTTTGGTCTTTTTCAGTGCAGGGAGAATTAAAAATAGTTTCAGACTTCATGAGTCTGCTGTTATTGGGAAGTGAATGAGCTTGCTTACTGGATCATTGCTTACTTGAGCCATTACAATGTATAACGTGTTGAATAACAACTGCATAATTTATAACATTACCATGTTATACAAAAGACAGCCATGGGTGCTTCTTTTGGCCATGATTTTTATCCTTCTTTCATAAGCAAACAAGGTTTGTAGGATCATGCTGTCCTCCTTGGGTAGTTTTGATTCCATTGGCCTATTTTGGCTACAGTGGGGCAAGGGCTAAGAGACATTCAGATCCTGCAGTTCTGGGGACAGTAAGCAGCTACTTGGAGGAGAGACATCCCATGAGTGAGGTAGAGGCTGTGGTCACTATTGATGGCTGGGAGGGGCCGTATGGGAGAGGCATTTCGAAGGCCTCCGCTATGGCCAAGGCTCCAGTGTGAGTTTGCGCATCATGAGATGTGAGGGAAATCAGTCCCAAGACTGAAGTCTGCGGGAAGCAGGGCTTTATTAGTTTTATTGCTGTCCTGCTTATTGTTCTGAAAGTACCTGTGGTTTCTGCTTTTATTAAGCCCTGTTTGCTGGCGTGTGGTAGCTGTGCTATAGTTTCTGGGGATGTAGATTCGGGGACATATGATTTGTCAATCCCAAGCAGCCATAGGAAGGAAAGATACCTTAAGAAGAGGTTCTCTAGGTATGAGGCACCCGTGGCTTGCAAAGGAGTTTTAATAATGACCTTAGCAGGAGTTGCTGATTCGCAGGCTCTTCCACTGACGGGATGTTGTCTGATAGTGTGGGAAGGTGCAGGAATGGATTAGTGCTAAAGGAGCAACAACTGGATGTAGGAAGAGCTGTCAGCTTTGTACAGCACACCCTCTCCTACCTGATTCCTTGCACCTGCTGCTTCCCACAGAAACGATTGCAGGGCCAGTTGAGATGTCACACCATGAGAGCACACAGCTGTGCTATGCTGTGGCCGATTCTTAAATCAAGCATGCTGTTGAACAATATCTGTTGAGGTGTTTTATTTGTATGATTTGTCATGTTGCATCATCTCCTGAGCATAACACTATTGCACTGGTCCTGAACTTTGTCTTGCAGCCCAACATCTTCCCCACCCCATCACCCCATCTCCTCCTAATCCAGTGTTCATCCATGAATGACACTCTGCAGCTGTTGACATAGCTGCCTTGATCATTCAGTGGTCATGGTGCATGTTTGTCCAAGTGCAGTACCCATATGATCTCTTAAGACCTTTGGTGAAAATGTTGGTGCTTGCAGCGTTCTAGGAGGTTGAGCGGTTTGATGAGGATGTGATGTTATGATCTGCCACATCATGTGGAGGTGCCAGATAGTTGCAGAAAATCAGTTAGCAATTGTATCTTCAGACATTTTGCAGGAATCTGATATGCTGATTCACTAATATCTCGCTTTGGTCCTATTTAAACATCAATGTGGGTATTATATGATATACGTTGCTTTGCAGTCCTGAGCGGAAATAGCTATGAGAAAAACTTACCTTTTCTGTATTACTGTTCGTGGATTGCACTCTGTTAATATAGTGATAGACAGTCTGACTGTTGCATGTATCTATATTTTTTATTTATCCTTATGTATTGAAATACTTCTTATCATCTTTAAGTCTCCTTTTTTCTCACTGCCTCCTACTTCCGTTGTCCATGTTCTTGGTTCTTGTGTCTAGTTGGTGCTATTTTAAGGCCCTTTCTGGCTCTTGTTAGTTTTGAATTCTCAAGATTCACAATGCCACAATTAAGATAAGTATTTTCTGATTCAGTTCACCTTTTTTCAGCTGGCCTGGCTTATAGGATTCCACCCTCCCCACCCCCCCACTCCCCCCTAAGAAAATACATATTTTAAACATAATTTCTGATTGTTAGAAATGCATCTTCTCCTACCAGAGGTATAATTTTCTGCAGATGGTTTGGCCACAAAGCTACTTGATGCTTCTTGTTTTTCCGGACAAAGTAGTACCCAGTCAAACTTTGCATGGCATAATGAAGAAACAGGACTTTCTAGCACAGTGAGTAATTGTGGAGTCAACAGGCTGATGATTTTTAATGACCAAGAATCCATGAAACACTGCACCCTAAACAAAAGCAAAGCGAGCAGTAATCACTGGATAACTGCTGTTTCACCTCCATATGTTTAATAGGCCACTTCAGGGAGGAATTTAGGAAAGATGCATCGCAGAATGATTTAGTATGAGCTGTTGTCGTGATCTCAAGGAGTGCTACCTGAGTGAGCTCAGAAAAGAAATTTTGAAGGAGGTATTTAGAATGACAATATGGCTAGGGATTTAATGATGGTGTTCATGAGAAGGTCTTACATAGAGGTCATGGAGCAGGGGATGTTTTTTCCTTCAGCACTCATCTATGTCTTAGGTTGTAAACTTACTTTATTTTTGTTATCTCTGCTGGATATAGACTTCCAAGCCTCTATTGGCTTTTTGCTTCCATAGCTGAGAAGTGCCCACATAACTCTTGCTAGCAATTTTTCAATGCCGTTTTTAATTGCTAGAAAAGACCTTGAGATGACACAGATTTCCTTTATTCCATGCCCCTGATCCAAGGCAGGTTCTAATGTCCCTATTTTTTTTTCCAAGCACCCTGGAAGATAATCTCAAAAATCTCCAGTGATAGAGACTCCCTCATCTTCCCAAACTATTTACAATTCCTTTGAATAGGAGGTTTTGCCTCCTAGCTTTAATTCTCCCTTAATGCAATATAGTGATTGCTTTTGATTTACTGTTTTGCTTACTGTTTACAGTGGACATGGACAAGAAGTTTATTCCCCCACTGCCCCCCTTCTATGCATTGGCCTCCAAAGGGATGATGGCCATTTCTCTCAGCAGCAATCTCTGCTCGTAGGCCTTTTTGACCTCATGCACTCCTCTGTGCTGTTATGCTGGTGGTGGTCATAGGGGTAGTCATGTGGTGAATATAATCAGGTTGGTTAAATGGAAAGCAAACAAACAACCCTCACCCCCGTTTTTTTATCAGTCATTAAAGCAGCTGAAGGCAGGGCACATTGCAGAAAAAAATTGTTCATGCAGTCATCCCAAATGCTCTCAACAGTGCACTATGAGAATGGAACAAGCAAGGGGTTTTTTGCCCTCTCTCTCCTGTACAGACCAAAAGCGCTCTCATGTTTAGAAGTAGGCCAGGGTTGAGTATCTGCATAGCCACGGGGGTCCTGTACTCTCTATCTTCCACCTTTGCTCTGTTTTTCATAAATAATTCAGTTGGCATTTATGTGTAAACATTTCAAGGAAAATCATGTGAATATTAAATCAATCTGATAGTTTGCATAATTGTTGTCTATGTGTACGTTTGCCTTATTTGTGGTTTCCTGCCAACATAGCTATAGAGTCTTACAATGTGAGATCAATAAAGCGGTTATACTTGCACGAACATTTCTACTCAGTGAATTGGAAGAAGATTGTCATAAATTTATATTTCTTCATCTTTCATCATTGCCATAGGGATGAACAGAATAGCATAGATGATGTTGATCTGGCAAAAGATGTAAACCTCTATTGCAGAAGTTATGTGCTATAAAATGCGAGAAAATTAAAGGCAAAATATGGACTAACAGTAGGTCAACTACAGAGAGCTTTTCACTGTTTACAAAGATTGCAGAGGAACGGCTTTTTCTGGTAAGGTCAGCAGTAGCAAAACATCCCACACAGATGTGGAAGTTTGAACTTACTCTTGTGAGTGAGGGTACTGTGTGTCAGTCCCACACACTGTTCTGTGTTTGTTATTGGAGGCCTTACATTTTTAGTAGGCTTTTCAGACTGCTTATTTAAGAACTCTGGTATGTACCCATATGTTAAGAGGATTGTTTACATTCATTCAAACATTCTGATTATCTTGGAATAGAATGTATGATTTTAATATATGTTTATTTCTTGCAAATGTATGTTTAATCCTGAAATGTTGCGTGTTGAATCAGTATTTTTGTTATCATGAGCTGAAATCCTTCTAGGTCATCTGATCCTTAAATTTTAGTCTTACTCCTCTTAAAATTTTCAGCAGCATGTGGTAAGAGTTGAGAAACTTAAGGATAATTCAGGGAGGAAACTCTATAGAGTTCTCTCTCTATGGATACTATAACTATATATACATATATATATATAACTATATATATAAAACAAACTATATATATAGAAAAGAAAGAGGAAATAACACCCCACTCCCTTAAAAACAAACCAAAAAGCAACAAAAAACCAAACAACCCGCATGTGTCCAAAATGCTAAGCATAGCATTGCGATTTTTGTAATCAGTATTACTTGTTTTATACTTTTTAAAGTCTCTTAAAACAGTGTCCTCTGACACTCTACTAATAATGAAACATGGATTTCAGCAGAAATTCATTCTAGTTATTCCTTTTCCCTGATGTCTGTCCTGGTTGGCAAAGTGGCAGTCATCATAAATTTTGCCATAAATTATGCAAAACTGTAGCTATTTGGTTGTATTCGGTACAGCTGACTTGAGAACACAAAGTCCATGTGCTGTATATTTTATGTCATGGCTTGCTTCTGCTCTCTGTAATCTCTGGAATATGGAGGCAAATACAGGATGTGTTGCTCTGCATGCATGCAATCATGACAAGCACAACTTGAAAGGTTAAACTTAATGTGCAATTTAGGAAATTTTAGTCTGGGCTTTGGATAAAAAAGAAGAATCTCTGCGTTGTCCCCTTGAGCTTCTGCAGGGGTGCCTGAGGGAAATGCTATTGGGGCGAGTCAGTGGAGGCAATGCTGGGTCAGCCTCAGCTTTTCCCGACCTCAGCCTTTCCTACCTAGTCCAGGGCAGGCCAGAGTCTGGGGGCGCAGTATGGGATCTCAAAAGTACGAAAGAAGTCTGAGTTAGCTTTGAATCTAAGAACACTTTGGAATTAGCTACTTTCTGGGAAGGAGACTCCTGTGATGCTGTTTTTGACCAGTTTATGGTCTTTTGTCTGTTGCGTCTTCCATCCCTAAGACATGCATGCAAGGAAAGGATTAGCAGAGAAAATACAACCGAAGGATGCCTTTGGTTTGTTCTAGTAGAATCATTTACCTTTACATTGTTTACTTGCCTCCTGTCTTCTGATATACTGTGACCTGCAAGGGAACATTCCTCTTCCACAGCTAAGGCATTCAGGTGGAGTTAATTGAGCAATTAAATAATCAGGTGATGGAAGTAAAAATCTCATTAACACAGTAGATGGATTTAGCAATCTTGACTCCTTTTAGTTTATGACTTACGATTATGTAATGTGTACATTGCTACATAGGTGCACACACTGTGCAAAACAAAGAGGTAAACAGCTATTCTGACGCACACTTAGCTGATCTGGGGGGTCATGACTTCAGTCAGCTGACCAGAAAGGTGACAGCAGGGATTTCTGATTATAAGTTGGTGGATATGGACAGACCATTTAATATAACTTCTTCCCCAACTACTATTACTACGGTGGCTGTTTTAGTCGAAAGGTCAGGTATGTAAAATAAACAAAAAATAACCCAAAACACCTATCCACAGCAAAGCTAAGATTATTATTAAACAGGTAGAGGATGTAGCATTATAAATGCTGTTGTGACAAAACACAAGGAAACCTCAAACCCTAGAATGGAGAGCTGAAAGGGATGCTTTGTACTGAGACAACTTATGCGGTGATGTTAAACCAGAGTGTAATGGAAAGATTGCATTGCTTTTTAGATCTCCCGTGTGCTCCCGTACAGGAATTCTTGTGTTGGTCTTGTCACAGAGCCTCAGAGGCAAGAAAGAAGGTCTCTTTTGGCTTTGTAGAATAGCTCAATTTCAAATTAGAGGGGATATTGCAAAAGGTCATGAATATTGACTCTTGAAATTAAAACAAGTTATTTTCTTCTCTTTTAGTAGAAGTGTAGAAGGCTTTTTAGTAATAGTGTAGAAGGGGAAAACTCTTGGGTTTTCTAGTCTTAGACTAGTCGTAGTCATCTCTTTTTGTTGGGAGGGAATGTATAACATGCATAGTATTCCGAGCAACAACAATATAATAAGGCTATGTGGTCCTGCATTTGTGAGCTGGATGACCCAGCCTTATGGTTACTGTCATCTACGGAAAGTAAAGGATGGGTTCTAGTGGAGGTTCAGGCACTGGATTTGGTAGCAATGTTTCTCCTTAGCCAAGCGCGTGGCTTGAAAAGCTGTGTAAAGGAAGGTAAGTAGTCAATCTTCAGGAAGATACATGCATCAGACCTCTTCCTGTCCTATCCTACCTCCAGATAACAAAAGATAGTGGCATAAATCTACTTCATTTTGTATAAATCCCAAATAATAGTTTTGACTGTTCTTTATGCCTGATTTTCAGTTATGAAATCAATCTCTGTATCCCTTCATGAAGATACTCATTTGGTATCTGAAATTTAAATGAGCCTGTGTGCCAGTTCCTCAGGATGCCAGTTTCCCTTCTGATTGGAAGATTCTCCTGTTATATTTCCATGTAACATGACCTAGCACATAAGCAAGCAACTTGACTTTTGTTGTTGTTTTTTAATTAAGAAGGAGGGGTGGGAGTGAAAGTATGACTGACACCTGCTCACAGGAAAGCTGTTCAGCATCTTCGTTGCTCTGTAAAGGACAGCCAGGAGACCGTAACTTATTTGAGGTAATTGATTTGAGGGATCACAGTGTCCTTGCTTCTGAACATGAGACCCCCCCGGGTGATTGTAAACTGGCTTATAATGTGTGAGGGATGTGGTTTAGCTCTGTCCTTGCTGTCTTGGAGACCAAACTGGTTAAATAGGTGCAAAGTCTCACCTTTATGGCTCCAAAGGACCATTAGTCTCTTGCCATTTGAGCTCTCGCGTAGCAAAAAGCATACCTGCATCCGTGCTCCTCCTTAGCGAGCTCTGTTAGACTAGTGCATCTGTTCCACAAAGATGTATGTGTCTGACCTGGAAGCTGCAACTAAACTTTCCTACAGGGTCAAAACTGTTGATTCTTGGCAAGCTCAGCCAGTCCTTGGTCCAAAGTGCTCTTGGACTTCTGAGTAATATTACTAACAAACTGGGAAACTAAGAAAATTAAAACTATTAGTTCTTTTATTATTATTATTATTATTATTATTATTATTATTATTTATTTGGTGGGGAGGGGAGTGGAAGAGAGAGAGAATATGAGAGAGGGAGAGAGAGGGGGAGAGAGCTAAGATCATACAAATAGTCTGTTTTTATTCAACCAGGCAGTCGAATAATTAGATTACTTTAAGGCTTGACCTCCAATTTTGTGTTCAAAGGTAAAGGTCATGGCTCTTGTTGAAGAGACCAGTTAATATATCAGTGTATCAGGGTCAGCATGGAAATTTAATCCAAATAATATAAAGGAAATCTATGTGTAATATGTGTTTACCTTAACTGGTGGTTAATCATGGTTACTGTTTGCTACCTGTTCCATTTCTCTTACTCAAGAGCTTTAGTAAATGTTTATTTGACAGCATGTTCGATTCCTTTCATATTTATCTGAAAAGAAGTGTCCTTTAACCCCAGTGCAACTCTAACTGCAACATCATGTTGCAGGCTGGACTGTAATCTAAGAAATTTCTTTACTTCCGGTGGGGAGGGTTCGCGCTGTTATAACCATGAGAACGACCTGCCAAATGGGGACAGGGGGACAGTCCAAGAGTAAGGAGATTTCTTCTGAGTGTCTCAGAACTTTGATATTTTAAAGCACTTTGGCTTATCTGAAAACACTGACCAGACTGAATACCAAGGTGAGTAGTCTTTTTATGGAGAAGTCTGGATAACCATCTTGGCCACATCAGTAGAAGCAAAAAGCAGACTGGTGAACAGCAACGTGTTCTTTACCTAGGTGTCCACTGGTAGTCCCTGCCTGAAACAGGTCACAGATTTGCTATCTCATCTAGCATAGCTATCTTCCTGTTGTTTCAGTAGGAAGCTGTATTTGAAGGATCTCACTCTAGAACTCTGTGCCATCCTGCAGATGTTGCTTTGTTGTATGCTAATTAATCTGTTTTGTTTGAATGCTGTTCATACCCTGCTTTGAAAGTGGGGAGCCTTACACAAGTCCCTATTGTAACTCTATTTGCATACATGTGATCCGGAACAGGGGATGCCTGAGCATTAGCAATGCTCGTTAAGTGATGGAAATGCCCTTCACTAGTGACAGAAGGGAAGGGGATATGATATGGTAGGATTTTGTTTTTTTTTTTCTCCAATAAATGTTTGTATTCTCTATGTCAGCATTCTAGAATACTGCTGCCAGAGACAGACATTCAAGAGGGAAGAGCAGAGTGAAGCTTCAGTAAGAGGGTTCCTAGGCTGTGCTAGAGGAACTATTAT
This sequence comes from Tinamus guttatus, assembly GCF_059628265.1. Classification (NCBI taxonomy): domain Eukaryota; kingdom Metazoa; phylum Chordata; class Aves; order Tinamiformes; family Tinamidae; genus Tinamus; species Tinamus guttatus. Next base: position 1,106,007 of record NW_028289049.1, read on the forward strand.
TTTACAAAATAAGTACAGAGTACTAAAAAGCCTTCTGTAGTTGTACATGCTTCAGGGAAAAGGAAATTGTACTTACCACCCAGCAAATGTACTCAGATTTAGGCGCCATAGAAAAACGTGGGGAACCACATCTGCTCCTCAAGTCAGGATACACAGCCCAAGCTTGTTTCTGTGCTTTGCTGAGCCTGCATGTGGCTCTGTTCTGCTCTGGTGCTTTGAGGATTGATTTGGTGTGCAAGGTGAACAGAGGCTCTGAAGGAGACAGACAAGCTCTGCAGAGTGGCGTAGGGGAAGGTTTCATTTTCCTGATATTTCATCTTTGCCCTTTTCTCTGCCTCAGTGTACGCTAGACGCAAGGAAGGCTGTCAGAGTGGCTCCAGGACCATCCAGGAATATTAACGTACCTGTCTGTACCTGTTTATACCAAGTGGCCACACCACACCCTAACATCTCTGTCTCCACAGGGTAGCTGGTTGTTTACGATGGCACAAATACAGCCCTCTAGTCTCTGTCTTGTTGCTAGACATTTTCAGGCAGAAAGTGGATGACACCTCCTGCCTCTCCTGTTTGACAGGCAGTCTACATGGATGCAAGAGGCTGAATTAAAAACGGCAGAAGTAGACTTTCTGGTTTTTCTTGATAACTGGTACAAAGAAGAGAAGAGAGCAGACTGTGCACTGAAATTAACATCAAGTGGTATTGCAACTCATCCTGTAATGCGATATAGATGTAATCTTGGGAGAAAATTGAACACTGCACTGAGTCAGAAGCATAGAGCAATAATGGATTTTGAAGAAAGTAATTAGCCCCAGGGATCTGGTGGTTTTTCATTTCCCCAGTGATAAACAAGGAAAATGAGGCAGCACTTCCCATAGGCCTGAAATGTAAATTCAGTCAAGGTACAGAGCCTGTTTCTAAACCAAACCATTTATTAAATAAACGCAAAGGCAAGTGCACCTCCCATCTCTGCAGTGCCCTTCATGTGCCACTCATTGCCACAATATTTTATCTTTGTGAGCTAGAATGCCCGGTATTAGCCCAGGCATTGCTGAGGGTGCCAGCATGGCTGCCAGAGTATAGCCTTCTTGTCTCCCCTTGCCACATGGTACCCTGCCTCACCCACCAGTGACTGTGTGTGGGGCGAGACCTTCCTTGGTCACTGTGCAGTGTTCTTGCCTGGCCCTTGGGTATGGGCCTTGGCTGACTGCACTTCGCTTCATCCCTCTCTACTCTAGTGGCCCTTCCTTGTGCCACCCTATGCGTGGTGTGTGCAAGAGCAGTGTTTTGAGATTTTCCAGAACTCTGTGAAGCACTCACGGAGTCAATTTAGTTAATGCTTCTCCATTGTAAGTTTAAGGAGTTTACTGAATCATAAAAATAAGACATGTGATAGCCAAAAGATCTTTGATCTTGTTAGTGATAGCCTAATAACTGAAAGCTAGATTTCACGAAACTCTCATGAAAAGCAAGGAATTGAACTGCTTAAGTGACATAATGGGGATGACTGATCCCTATTTGTGCCATGTATTTAAGTGAAAATTGACTTCAGTCTTAAGTATGTATAGCCTGTGCCTGCTCTGGATGACCATAGATTCCTGCATCCAAGATTGTTGTTCTTTTCTCCTGCGTTCCTGCCATAGTATTTTTCATCTTCAGTGGTTTGTCACATTGAGAAGAAAATCTGGAAGATGTTTAAGGGCATCATCACATCGTTGTGTTTTGTGAAATGCTTTATGTATTATGGGCACATAGTAAACTAAAATATTATACTTCATTGATCTGTATCTTTTTGTGACTCTGTCCCCTAAGCTGCACACAAGAGAGATTTACAGCATGGTATTGCATGGTAAAACTGCCTGTATTTAACATTTTGTTCAGCATTCATTGGCCCAGAAGTGCTTGTGAATTCAGCAAAACATGTGTTTTGCTTTGGTAGAGTCTTCTGCTCAAACTTCTTCCAGTCAGCTGCTGGTAACACAGAATTCCGTAAAGAAGACTGTGTTTCCCTGGTTCAATATCTTATTGTACTGGTCACAGGAGCTGAGTAAGAAATTAATGGAAAAGGACATTTGAAGCCTGGTCTTTTTGTAGGACGGAACTTTACCAGACGAAGTACTGTAAAATTCTGTTTTCTGAGGTCACCAAGTGCCCTCTAGTGGCTAATTCTCTGCATAGCATTGGATATTCATTGACAGAGACTTTAGAAGAGGTTGTCTGGTTAGGACAGGAGCAAGGTGCGATTCTTCAAATTATTTTGAGGATAGCCTGTTTTTTTTTTTTTAAAAAAAAAGGATGCAGCTTTTCTAAAACCAAATTGCCTCCTTACCAAAGACTTTTCTTGTTTAAAACAAACAAGCAAAAGTGAATAACGTCACCGCTTTTATGAAGCCATTTGAATTATGGACCACGGTCATGCCCTCTTTCCTGTATTTGTCAACAGTGGGGATATTTCTGTCTAGGAAATAGGAAGCTATTACTAGAGCTGTGTGCTCTATGTTGTGTACTGTAGATGTTTGGTGCGCTTTTGGGGTGGCAGTACTTCTTAATGGATTGTGTCAGGACCATGTGGTCAGCTTGCACCCTGAAAGGAAGGTGCAGATTTAGTTTGTTCACAGAGAGGATAGGAACGGCCACAAATTCATTTTCTGTTTGTCTGAGTGTAAGTCTAGGTGTAGGCTTACAAAGGACTCTGTTAGCAATTACCTGAATGGGCTTGCTCGTTTTCTGAAATTCTCGTGTTTTTATCTCAAGTAGTAATTTGCTATGTTGAATTTATTTTCCCCAAAAATTGAAAATTCAGTTTTAATGCAAATGGATTGGTGCCACTACCATTTTCAATCTGCAGTGAAATACTGTCTCTTCTTGCTAATGGTGTTTGGGGAGGAGGGTGGGGAAGGGAAGAAGGGATTTTTTGATTAATTAAAAAAAAAAAATTCAGGGGCATTTAAAGTGTTTTATTGCATCCATTGTAATAGCCAGCCTAGGAGTCTAGTTAATCCAGTTTCAGGAGTTGTTTTATCTGGGCTGCTGAAGGCGTATAACAATAAGCTAATGACCAGATAATGAAAGTGGTGTGTAAACTGGCATATATGAGATTTTTTTTATGCTCTTATATAGTATTGGCCTCCCACCAACTTTTTTAAACACACTCGGTTGACATGTAAGGGAAGTAAAGATCATGTAGTGTACACAGTAAAGAGAAGTTTGCCATGTAGACATTAAGAATAGTTAAATATATAGCCGAAATTCACCTTGCCTTATTTGAACTTGCTGCTTTTTCTCTGTCTTGCTCTGTATAGGCCCATAAGCCATGGGTTTGTTGGCATGACTAGGCGTTTACTAAAATATGAGTTTACTTTTTCAATTGGTATCATAAATGTTGTGAAGAGGAAAGTTCACTTGGATTTAGGAAGGAGGCAAAAGCTCTAGGGTACCTGGAATACATCTGCAGGAAGATTTCAAGGCAAGAAAACAAGAATGAGTGTCTTGCAAACCACTACTGGCTCTAGAAATGACTTGGCAGGTGTGTTGCTGCGGGAACACGGGAAATTTGACATTTAGAGAGTGCTTCTGCCTGTGTACGTTTATGCCTTGTTTTCATGGAGGTAGCTCTTGCAATTGTTGTCACTAGAAGAATTAATGTGAAATGAGGATAAAACTGTCATGAACCTGCTATTTAAGAAACATCTTGATCCCTGGTGTGTAAACTCATCACTCTTAAAAGTAGTCTAGGATTAAAAGGCACCTTGCACCTCAATTGCAAAGGAATGATAACATCAAGAAAACTGCATCACTGCACTAAGAAAGTGAATTAAGAATATAATGTTGTTCTTTAGCTGTAGTGGACAGTATGAAGGATATTTTAAGCAAAAGGAAGAGTTTTCTCACTTTCTCAAACTTTCTGAGAGTGTACAGGAGTAGTTAGATCATTGCCCTTGCTTGGTAAAAGATTGCATTGAAAAGAGAGAAGCTTGATGCCTACTAGGAAGCATATGGGGCTTTGCTCATAGCTTCTTGTTAAGTATTCACGCTGTTTTGTAGTTCCAATAAATAAATAAAGTCTCAGGGAACATGTAGCAGCCTGGGACATGGTTATATCAGATTCAGTAACCAAACAGAGAAGGTGTTGTTCAAAGTCATGTAAACTGAGTTGTTGTTTTTCCCTATTCCCTTTTCAAAAGTCATTTAAAATTTCCTGTGCAATCATGGAGCTTAAATCCATGACATTAAATCCCAGCTTAAAAAAAAAAAAAAACTCAACAAAATGAAGAACAATTGTTATTAAAAAAATACACGCACATACATATATGTCTATATATATATGTATAAACCCACCTAGGAAAGCACTAACAGTTGAAGAGTGTGCATACTATATAATGTCACTGGGAACAAGTTTGCCTAGTCAGCTGTGGCACAAAGTCCTAGGGTAGCAGAGCTGGCTAGTTCAAATGTTCTTTCAACAAGAGCTAAGTGTTGATGAGAAATAGATAAAAGATCACAATTGTTTCATAAACTTAAAGTGCTTTCTTTAATCTAAGCTTTCCATTTATTAACTAACAAGGAATGTCCTTCATTCTTCTTCTGGCCCCTTAAATCCTGAATCTATTCTCCTTGATAAGACAAAAGCTCTGTGTTTTTTCTATTGAAAGACTTTAGTAGATGAACAATAATTAATTTGAAAGACAGGAAAAGAAGAACATTTGATTCTTTTCGTATTATTGTCAGGTTTGGAATGGTCAAAGATGACAGATTAGACCAGACTATTTATTCCTCTGTGCCCATGATCACTTACAGAAACACGATAGAGTAAAATATGCGTTCTTGGCCTTTCTGAAGGAACAAGATTAGTATACGATCTGTATAAGTTTAGGTTTTCCTTGACTTTTTTGCTTCTACAGAGCATCTTGTCTGCTGTTCTGCGAGAAGCAAAAAAAAAAAAAAAAAAAAAAAAAAAGTTGTTCAGGTTGTGTGTGTAGAACCCTTTGCAGACATGAAATAATTCTCTGCCTCTTTGGGTCGCTGAGCATAGATTTCTCCCTGTTCAATGGTTAATTTGCCTTTGAATATTCTAAAATTAATATTCCAAAATAACAGTGAGGGTGCCAGAGCACTGGCACAGGTTGCCAAGAGAGGTTGTGGCATCTCCTTCTCTGGAGATCTTCAAACCCGCTTGGACGCAGTCCTGTGCCACGTGCTCTAGGTGACCCTGCGTGTGCAGGAGGGCTGGACTAGATCATCTCTAGAGGTCCCTTCCAACCTTAAGCATTCTATGATTCTAAAATTGCAATATGTGACCACTGGGCATCTCTTATAGTGTGGCTGTTTGGGACAGACTTAGTATCTCCAAAAATGGAATCTAATTTTGTTTGAAAAAGATGCTAACACTTCCAGTGGACTTCCTGAAAGGCATCGTGGAGCCTCTCAACTTTTGAATGCCTTTAAACAAAGTGGGCTTGTGGTTCTTTTTTTTTTTTTTTTTTTTTTTTTTTTTTTTAAGGAACATCTGAGCAAAACCACATTCTCTAAGAAAGTGAACACCGTATTCTGTATTCTGTGTTGCTGGCTTAGGCAGAATCTCACTTGCCTGGAGCTAATGTTTATCTCAGAAAAGGATTGTAGAGATACTTTTCCAAGAAACAGGGAAAAGGTTCTGATTCAAGTAAGGCAAATAATGAGGTGCCTGTCTGCTGGCAAATGAAATGGCCTAAAATGAAGCTGTGAGGGTGTAGCAAGATGAATATGCTGTCAGAGGCTGTTTCATAGAGGCAGAAAGACCAAAAATTCATAGAAAGACCAAAAAAAAGCATTTAATGAGTGCAGAATATCTTGCGCCTACGGTAAGAGGGAATAATACAAATTCATAGCAGTGGCATCATCACCAAAACTCACTCTTTTGAGCTCTATTACATTAAACTAGAACAAGGTAAATGGGTATATTTACATTTATTTGAACAACAATTTATGTGTGAGAGCTTATGACAGTGAAAGGAGAGGAGATTTGCGGTTTCTGTTCTGTCTAAAGCCCAAAGGACTGCAAGAGATGAATGCACAGCAGGAATCACTTTCTCTCTGCTATAGCTACGCTGGGAAGGAATAGAGTGCCTTGTTCCACCATCTCAAATGGTCAAGCTCTGTGTTAAATGGCATAAGCTGGTCCTTGTATGTTTTGAGTGGACAGTTTGTTTCATTTGATTGAAGTTCATAAACAGCTTACTTAACGTCTGATCACTAAAACTAATAAATGCTGAAGATTCATCCAGTGTTATGACTACCCATGTAAGTGAAATATGGGGACAAAATTAAGCATGCTGGACTGTTTAAAGTTCAGCAGCCTGGGCTGAGTAACTGATGATATCTTTATTTGCAAACCATGAGGAAATAAAGAGCATAAGAATACGAAGCATGCTAATATAAAACAAAATTGTAAACTAACGCTCGCCAAAGAACGGGCAGATGGTGGCTGCTGCTCGCCAGTAGTTAGGCGCGAGGATGCGCTAAGCAGCGCCTGGGCGGCACCGGGGCGGCCGCCAGCCGTTACTGGCCTCGGCAGGAGCCTGGCGCTGACGTCACCACGCGGCGCGACGTCACCGTGCTCGCACGGGCGCCGCGCCCGCCGCTGCAGTGGAGGTGAGGCGGGTGGCGGGAGGGCGGGCGCCCCTGCGCCGTGGGAGGCAGGGGCTGCGGGAGGGGAACCGGCGCGGGGCGGCCCGGAAACTGCCCGCGGGGCCAGCCCGGGCCTGGGAAGGGAGAAGGGGGGCTGCGGGGCGAGCCCGGGGTGCGGTTCGCGGGCGCCGAGGCGGCTGCTGCCCTGTGCGCTCCGGTAGCGTTTGCTGTGTGGCAGCCAGTTTCTTTTCAAGGATTTGGGTGGCGTCGCTCTACGGCACTGAGTCTTTCCGTGCAGTGGTAGTGTTGGTTGTATGGAAGGAGCTGGCAGTGCCCACCAGATCAGAAAAATCTGGCCTGGGGGGAAAAATAGGATTCTACCAATATAGAAGAAATTCTTTTTTGTTATAGGCATGCTCAGGATGAATGGCGATCCCCTGGTGTCGTGCGTGTTACCTGCCATGGATGCGCACATGCGTGCGTCCGACTATGCAGATAGCAGTGAGGCCCTATATCATTACTGGCTGTAGGCCAATATGTGTCCTTGAGCCAGTACCGGGCACGCTGGCCTCAGCTTCCAGGCTGACCTGAGATTGAGTGGACAGCTGGCAGTCTGTGGAGCTGGTGTTTCTGAGGTCCTGCATGTAAAGACGAGCGCTTATTAGTGTAATAGCGCTAGCAAAATATCACAAAGGTAAAACGAAGTTGGACGACGACCTACATTCGTAATTGTTTTTGACACAGAGACGTCCTGCTTGGAAGCTGGTTTATTTATCAGGTAGGTTCACTTGAGGCAATGCTCAAGCCCTCTGAAAATGTCTTCTGGTGACCAGCCCTTATGCTGAAGGGCATGGATGATAAGTAGAGAGCGTGCAGAGATACCATCCCTATATCATTAGCCTTTGGTCAGTGGACACAAAAAGGAAGGAGCAGGTCGAACTTCACTTACAAACTGTTTCTAATTCTGGCAATGAGGGACAATAAGTCATAATTCACTTGCTTGTTCAGCAGATCTGTCAGCACCTACCCTAAGATGGTTTTTTTGAAACCTATTTGGCCATTTGATTCAATATGATATGTGTACTTTGGCTTTGCACAACGAAGCCCGAGAGACTTCAACAACATCTGAGGAGGCTGTTCAGCCCTTGAGTGCTATCATTCTCTGAGAATGCTGAGGATGATTTGTGGTGTAGGTCTTCCTGCCAGGAGTTGTTTTGAAACTTCGGTTACTGCATAGGAAAATGACACTGTATCATTTGCAGCCTAGGCTGCAAGATGAAGCATCCTAGGCTGTAGGTGGGAGAACAGCATTTATCTCATGGTATCGTTGTGCACAAGTCTGGAACCCATCAGAATTCCAGTCCTACAAGGAAAATGCTGTAACTGCTAAGAAAACTGTACCTAGTATGTGATATGTTCAGAAATGATCTGTGTTTCAGTGGGTGAATTAAGCTCTAAGTAAGTTTCTCTTACTCAACTGCAGTTATTCTGACCTTTTTTCCTTCCAGACAACTGTCCCTAATGATGATGCCATCGTCTTCAGCAACTCCTGCCAGCGATGTTGCGCTTTTTGCAAGCGTGGCTTCTCAGGAAATCTGGAGGCCGCAAGTTCCAGGCTGTTCTGGATTGGTCACGCGACACATCAGTCATCGGGCCAACAACTTCAAGAGACATCCAAAAAGGAGAAAACACATCCACCCTTCCCCTCCGCCACCACCAAATACTCCATGTCCTATTGACCTGATTGACTTTGGGGATCTCCAGCCTCGGAGGTCTTTCCTTGAACTCCTGTTTAATGGGTGCATTCTCTTTGGACTGGAGTTCAGCTATGCCATGGAAACAGCTTATGTTACTCCTTTGCTGCTTCAGATGGGGCTTCCAGACCAGTTGTATGGGATGGTGTGGTTCATCAGCCCTATACTTGGTAACTTTTCTTTATGCTATTTCTTCTCCTCCCGTGTACTTTGCATTGCACAGGGAACATATGGTTTTGTCTTCTGTACCTCTGCAATTCACAAATACACCCTTTTTAAAACCCCTGTGAAACAGGCCTATAGAAAAACTGCCACTTTTGGTGAGCCCCTTTTCTTTTAGGGTTCTTGCTGCAACCTTTGCTGGGGGCCTGGAGTGACAGATGCACCTCAAGATTCGGGAGGAGAAGACCTTTCATTCTGGTTTTAGCAATAGGTGAGTCTTGAGAAATGGTGGGCATAACACTTGTAAAGTAGAAATATGGCACATCTCTTTAATGGCATCCTTTATGGTACTAGGTGGAACAAAAGGCCTCTGATATTGTTGGGAGGCAATGTTGGGTATTATGGGTGTGAAGAAAGTGATGAGTGATACTGAGATGATGCTTTAGCAACTGGAGATCCATGCGTAAATGGTTCTGTCTTGTCAGAGTCTGAAGAGCTAACATATTCAGACATCGGAAGGTTTTTCTTTGGCCAAACTAGATTCCAGGCATTTGTGAGATCAAGCAGTGGCAGAGGATATCTGTATCCTATGAGCCACACGGGTTCCCAGGTCGTGATAATAGGACTAAGAGCAGTAATACTTACCCCAGTGCTTTCAGAGACCGTGTAGTGATACAGTTCTTCTTTAGGAGTGATTGTTTTATTCTGTTTTTATTTTTAGGAGCATTGCTGGGGCTCTCACTTATGCTGAATGGCAGAGATATTGGCAGTGCTTTGTCTGACTCTGAGAATAACCACAAATGGGGAATCGTTCTTACGGTCTGTGGCGTCATCCTCATGGACTTCAGCGCGGATTCAGCAGACAATCCCAGTCACGCCTACATGATGGATGTTTGCAGTCCAGGAGATCAAGACAGGGGCCTCAATATCCACGCTTTGCTAGCAGGTACGCTTGCTTGGTGCTTCCTTGCTGGCATGAACTTCAAGTGATTAAGTCTTGCCCTGAGTTTGAATTGTGGATCTTTCCCACTATAAGTATAACAGAATGCACGGTTAGAAATAGTTACCTTTGAAAGCTTTTACATACTGCAAAAGGCTTTTCTGTCTGCCAAAAGCCGGGCAAGGCACAGTCCTGGGTTGCCCATTCTAAAGGTGGCCCTCCTGTCTTTTACAATGCCTTGGGAAATCAAATTATCCCTTGAGGGAGGAGGTTCAGCTTGTTACAAGTGTGGGAAATAGGCTGCCTTTAGTCACTTTGTTGAAGTGGGTAGAGCATGCAAGGTGCTCTGCTCTCTTGTTCCTGGCATTATATGTCCTATATGTACTGTTATTGACATTACATTATGTGTAATGCTGCAACCTAGTTTTTCTCTCCATTAGGTGACTTTTTATGCTCTTTAATGTGTGCTTAGGGAAGAAAAGGACAGTGTTATAAGGCTTTTTCCATGTGAAGAGTGGAGTCCGATGCCCTCAGAACTTCTTGTTTATCTACACAGTGGCACAGTGGCAGTTCTATATAGTGCTGATGTGTTGCTGAATGTTTGATACGCTTCTGAAATGATTAAGTCTATCCTCCTAGTGAGTGAGGAAATTGGATTTTAACATACCTTTCAGAGAAGCAATTTTAGCTGGCGGATTGCAAAACCTTGCTATGTGGCTGGACTTAAATTGCCAAAGGGAAAGTGATCAGTCCTTGGCAAAGAAAGAACAGCAGCATTTTTAATTCTTCGTATCATTGTTTTTACAGTGCTGACCTTCTCTCTCTCTTTCACGCATTTAGACTTTCCATGTGGTACAAATTAATATCTTACTGCATTTGAGTTAAGGGATTAAGTGGTAAAATAAAACTAATACTTTGGAGTCTGCACATGGCTTATCAAATAGTGCTGTGCTGTTACTGATTTGAAGGATTGGCTAGGGAAGATAATCTCAGCTCTGTTTTTCCACCAGGTCTTGGAGGTGGCTTTGGTTATGTTGTTGGAGGAATACATTGGGATAAAACCAGTTTTGGAAAAGCTGTGGGAGGGCATCTTCGTGTCATCTATGTCTTCACCTCAATTACACTGACGATTACTACTGTGTTGACGCTAATTAGCATTCCAGAAAGACCCCTGAGGTCCTTTAGCAAGAAGAAAAAGGTGATGAAGAGTCCAAGTCTTCCTCTCCCTCCGTCCCCACCTCTCTTCTTTGAGGAAGGTGTAAATGAAAACCTTGCTTCTCATAACTCAGCTCACTTATATGCAAGTTTTGCAAGTCCAGTTTCTCCCCTCAGCCCACTCACGCCCAAATATGGCAGCTTTGTCAGCAGAGACAATTCCTTGACAGGAATTAATGAGTTTGCATCATCATTTGGGACTTCAAATATTGACAGTGTGCTTATAGACTGTTTTACTGGTGGGCACAATAGTTATTTAGCACTTCCGTCTAGCATGCCCAGGCAGCCTGTCAGTGTCAGCTTTCCCCGGTTGCCAGATGGCTGTTACCACCAAGAAAACGGAATTTTGGAGCAAGGGGAGAGCAGCATAACTCCAGGGGCTGATGGCGAGGCACTAAGGGTGGGCTCACTGGATGCAATAAAGCCACGGTCATCAGGGATCCTGAAAAGACCTCAGACCTTGGCTATTCCGGACATTGTAACAGGACATTGTCCAGAAAGTAGCAGAAGAAGAAATGTAACTTTCAGCCAACAGGTAAGGGCAGAAAAACAATGTAAACCATATAAACTCATGACCACGCAAACCTGAACATTCGTTTAATCTCTCTATATAATTTTAAATATATGACACGCAAAAAGGCTCCTCATGGCAGCCTGGCTACAAAGGTTACTACAGGAGCAGAACACCTGCTATGACTACCGATAAAAGGATGGGCAGGACATGAATTGTGACTGGCAATCTGTGAACTGTCTCGTTAAGATGGCAGATAGGCAAGTGTTTCACCTCTTCCAGTCCTTGTGTGGAAGTCAAATTGGTATTTTTAGCCCCGCTTTGCCACCCAGGAAGTTACCAAGGGAGAGCAGAAAAAAAAAAACCTAGAAGACATATTTCTTATTGAGCCTGTATCTTCCCTTTCCATAGAAATACCTGCAAGATAGGGCCAGAGATAAGATTCTCTCATGAGCTTCTGCTTATGGCAGTCATTACACCTGGTTCCATCAGGCAGGTGAGGTTTCCCTTACTTGGGGGAAAGACTGTGGCCTCACCTCCCACTGTTGGTGATAACTTGGAATCTCTGAGACCCCTGTATGCTGGCCTATTTTTTATGATCCAGGATGAGGTAAAGCTTTTTTTTTTAATTATTATTTATCTGCTTTTGTTTGGATCAGGTTTTGCATACACGTGCATGTAGGAATCAAGTATCAAGGACAGCAAGTCGTCAAAATAAATGTTAGCACTTGCCTCTTTTTCTTCACTGACTCTATAACTTCGGGGGCAAATTCACCTGATTGGGGATACAGCTCCCATTAAATTCGATGACAGTTATGCTCCTGTTTGAACTGGGTTGCCAAATAGTCCAGAAAATCGAAGAGTACTGTTTCAATTGCACTGAAAGTTATATCACAGTACTGACATTTGCACTCACCCTAAGGTTAAAACTTGCAGCTGTGCTGACCTCAAAATGCTGTTCTTAATATGTAAATCAACATACCGCAATAGCTGCTTAACTTTGAAATGCTCAGATAGCTGTGTAATATTGCAGAGTTTTGCTCAAAGGCTGTTTGGATTTTGCATAAGATGTGTGTTGACCTGGGAATTTTTATGGTGCAGGTAGCTAATATCTTGCTGAATGGTGTTAAGTACGAGAGTGAGCTGAATGGATCAGGTGACACCTCCGAGCAACCACTCTCCCTGAAACTTCTGCTTTCAACCATCTGCCACATGCCCAAGGCTCTGCGTAACCTTTGCATCAACCACTTCCTAGGTAATTGGAAAGTACTGTCTTGATTTTACCGTGAGGTAATTTACTGCGGCTACATTTAAAAAAAAAAAAAAAAAAAAAACCCTATCATTGCAGTGACCACTGATTCATTCTATTACACTGACCGGTAAGAGAAGCTCTGATATTTAGGTTTTCAGAACACTAAGAAATAAAAAATAGTGAGGCCAAGATTCCTAGAAGGGAAATAACATTGGTTTAAATCAGCACAGCTATCGAGTTGAATGTTTGTGCTGGAACATAAGACAAACTTCACTAAGAATACAATTAAAATGGTAGAAACTTGCTTCATAGCTCTGAAATTGGTGCTGGTAATGAGCAGGGCGGTAAAAACTAATTATATTTTCCTGCGTGCCTCTGAGACCAGCATTCATTTTTCCTTCCCCACCACCTTAGGAGCATGCATTTACGCAACATTTGGCAAGCTGTGAGGGGACACAGACTGCAGGACTGCCTGTGTTCCTATGTTACCTTCATTCCTCCTGACGCATGACTGGAGGTTAGGAAGAGCCTGTAAGCAGCTCACTTTACACAAAGTTGGACAGGAGACAACAGGTAGTTAATACTCACAGGCTGAGGAAGGAATTAAAAGATTGCCTGCACTGCTCTCCCAGGCTTGTGATTGAGAATAGGGTTTTTTACTGTCAGAAGTCCTGCAGAGGCTGCAGCCACAACATAGGAAGCACTCCTTCCTTGTGGGAGGACAACAGCACTCTTAAACTAGTACATGTTACGTTACTCTGTGCAAAACTGGGCATGGTAACCTGCCAAAAGCTGAAGGTAGTTCAGACTGCTGTAATCTGGTTTTGTGTCTTGCTGAAACCAATATTCTGTGACATGTAGTTTGCCTGTAGGACTCTGTGTGAGGGAAATCTTTATGTTTAACATCGTGAATGACTTTGACAAACATTACAGCAAAATACACAGCCAGCGGCAGTCTCAGAAAAGTGGTGCTAAGCATTATGCAATACTAACATTGCACAATCTGCCTGCCTTCAATTGTGACTTGAAAGGTAGATAATAGCATTCATGGCTTACAGGGGGAAGGAGGTGCTTGGCAATCCTAGTAGGTTACTTCTGGCTTCTTTCAGGTTGGCTTTCATTTGAGGGGATGTTGCTGTTCTACACTGACTTCATGGGAGAAGTAGTGTTTCAAGGGAATCCGAAAGCTCCTCACAACACAGATGAGTATCAGAAATACAACGCTGGGGTCACCATGGGCTGCTGGGGAATGTGCATCTACGCATTCAGTGCTGCCTTCTATTCAGGTACTAAGTAAAGCCACCCTATATGCTGCTGACAGCGTGATACACCTGCTCCTACAGTGGTGCGTCTTCCAACAAGTACTCTTGCATTTGTGTATTGTGAGTGCTCAATGAGTATGGTGGTTGTTCACAGTATTGTCTCTTCTACTTAGCATGGCCTCAGCGGAGGTGGCAAGCAGACCAGTGAAAACGCATTTCTGTTACTGGAGAGTTCTTTTCACAAGCGGCGGATTCAAAGTCCATTAATCTAGACGTGCACTCAGCCAAGCAGCATGGGGTCAGCGCAGCGCCTTAATGCTGTACCCACCCCATGCCGCAGCTCCTCCCTGCTCCCCACAGGATAGGGATGCAGCGGAGAGTGCAACTTTCCTGTGCTCTCTCCATACAACCCGGCTGCGCAGAGGGGGCCACTTGGAAGGGTGCTAGACACATGCCCGCAGACCACCAGGAACCCGAGGCGCTAGCGGTCACCATGGCACTGTCGCTGCTCGGCGTCTGGGCAGCGGGGCCCCAGGGAGCAGCTTTGCACCCTTGGAGCCTTGCCAGCTTGCTGGTGGCTGGGGATGGCCACATTCGGTGCTGCCCTGTGATGCGGTGGTGTTGTCTTGCAGCTGTGCTGGAGAAGCTGGAGGAGCGGTTCAGCACGAGGACACTATACTTCGTGGCGTACCTTGCCTTCGGGCTGGGGACCGGGCTGGCCACTCTGTCCAGAAATGTGTATGTGGTGCTGTCACTGTGTGCCACCTATGGTGTTCTGTTTGCTACGCTTTGCACTCTGCCCTACTCCCTGCTGTGTGACTACTACCAGAGCCGCAAGGTGAGTGTGGGAAGGTGGGGCTGGGGGTGGTTTTGCCAGCAGCCCCTCTCACGTGGTGTCCCCCATAGTTCGCCGGCTCACAGGCAGAGGGCACGCGGCGTGGGATGGGCGTGGACATCTCCCTGCTGAGCTGCCAGTACTTCTTGGCTCAGATCCTAGTGGCTGTCATTATGGGGCCTCTGACTGCAGCAGTGGGGAGCGCCAGTGGTGTCATGTACTTTGCCTGCCTCATGTCTTTCTTGGGCTGTCTCTTTTCCTCCCTCTGCGTCATCTATGAGCTGCCGCCTGGTGAGGAGCTGCTCGAGGAGCAGCAGCCGCTTGTGCCCAGTACTTGACACCTTGCCACATGGGAAATCAATAAAAGCAATAGGGCTGTCACTGTCTCTACTGTGTTGTTGTGTGGCAGGCCATCTTGCTGCTTGTGGGGTGGAAGGGAGGACGTGTGACACTCTGGGCTCATGCATCCTCACGGCCTGCGGAGGAGTGGGCTCGTCCATCTCAGAGGCAAGGGTGATGCGGGCCAAATACGTGGCTGTAGGGGATTGTGCTGATGGTGGATGTGGGGAACCACGGGAAGAACTGCCCTGCCTGCAGCAAGGAGAGTGCGAATGAGTGGCTGCAGTTGGCCCGTGCTGCACGTTCTTCCTGCGAGATGGCAGGAGCCTTTCAACAGCCCCAGGGCCCACAGTCTCCGCAGCAGGGAAGCAGCATGTTTGGCTCACCCTGGAGTATAGTGGCATCAGACACTGGGTCTGGCCCTTCTCAGGTAGGGAGCAGACTGGGAGTGGTTTGTTTGATCTGAGGTGGCCAGGAAATACTGCCTGTTGCGCTGGCCAAGCAAGGTGCTTGAAAGTCGGTGTGTGTGCTGGGCGTGTGCAGTGCCCTTTGGGACAGCAGTAAGTTGGGGAGGGGCCTGATAGCAATACATTTTTCAGACAAAGGACAGCAAGTTTTTTTCAGCAGTCTGTGGAACAGCCAACAGAGGAAGTGACAGCCTCAGGGCAGAAATGAAGAATTTGGTTAGGGTGAGTTATAGCATTTGCCAGCCTTTCAGGAACTGCTTTAATAATGGGGGATTTAATGTTACTGGTTAAAGACAACTGAAACTTCAAGAGGACTGCAATAAGCAGTTTTCCAACAAAATTCTAATTGTTCAGTTACCAAAAAAACCCAGATTATTAACTGTCCAGTGCAGTTTGAGGGCAATAACCTTTGTATCCATGTTCCAAGCATGGCCACTCTAGCTGCTTTTAACAAATGCTTCAAGTTTGTGATGAGGCATAAAGGCTAGAAGGTTCTAGTTTCAGAAGATCTCACTTTGAAAGCAATGATGAGAAATGTGCAGAATGCTCCATGGTGTGGTAAACTGCAGTGCTGAGGCAGGTACAAAAGCACAGGAGTGGCTTAATCTGCTTGGCAGCAGAATGGTTCCTTTCACAAAACCTTTATATATATATATATATATATATATATATGAGAGAGAATCTTTGAAGCAAGGGAATCCTGAGTAAGTCTAGAGAAGAGCTTCTGGGAATCCCTACTAAACTATGGATGATTAAGTTACATAAAATATTACTCTGAAAATGTCTAGTATATGGAGGATGGAGGAGTTACATAAACCAATACTACCTTTCATGGCATCATCCTCTTCGTGTAATACTTTTTCCATCATCTGCTGTAATGTTCTCCTTTTAATCAGCAATAATCCACCTATCCTCAGTATTGTGATTTTGTTAAAAGACTTTCCTTAAGAGCAGTTTAATCTGTTCCTTCCTGCTTTGATGAGTATAGCACAAGCCTTACTGGAAAACAAAGCTGAAACTATTCATTACTTGATTTTGTAGAACATGGTTAAGAGTTATACAGAAAGAAACCCCCCAAAAGTAAGAGGTACATCTGAGATGAGAGGAACGTCGCTGAGTTTCCTACTTCTCAGGAACAAGAAAAGGATAAATACGTGACAAAGTAATAAGGCTGATATTTTACTTCAGGCAAATCACACTTTTACGTGAACCAAAAACATCGCCACAACTTCTCTGGATAAGTGAAACAGAAGAGTAGCAATAGGCCCCTTGAATGTGCCAGCGTGAGGGCTCATTCGGGCCACTGGACTGTCCTAGTTTAGACAGAGTACCCAGTCTTTGTCTAACACTTGAAAAACACTTGGAAAAGCAGCAGTAAGCTATAAGCAGTAAGCAAAGGGAAAGAGGCAGCAGTCATATGCCAAGATTGCAGAAAGTGACACACTTCAGCCAGTACTGTGCCTGTTAGCAAAAGGCACCTTGTGCTATCTGGCGTGGCTTCGTACCCACGTTGTAACAGGGCAGGCGCTCAGGCTTCATCGTTTCTGCACACGAGTGGGGCAGCAGGAGTAACGTTTCACAGCGCAGACCCAGCAGAGTCAGCTTGTACAGGGGATGCGTCAGTCGATGCAGATGTGGTGAGGGGGACGCGGGCTGGTGCTCGGGCCGCCTGCTTGGGCTCGCTGCAGCCGTCAGAGGGGGGTGCAGCAGCCTCCGGCGTCTGCCGCCGCCTCCGCAGCCTCTCGGCGCCCGTCACCGTCATGGGGTGGAGCGGCAGGAAGCCGGCCAGGCCTGCGAGGAGAGGCCGTGAGCAGCGCCCCGGCTCCCGGCCCCGGCTCCCGGCCCCCGCTCCCGCCCCGCACCTACCCAGCAGCTTCTCGGCGGGCCGGGAGAGCTGCGCGCCGCAGCCTAGCCAGTGCCGCAGCCGCTCGAGGTTGAGCCCTGCCACCTTCTCGCCGTGGGCGTTGGGCAGCGGGTCGAGGCAGCCGAGCTGCTCCAGGTACTTCCCGTCGCGGGCACGCTTGTTGTGCGCCGCCACGATGCGGAAGAAAGGCCGGTTGGTGCAGCCGCCCAGGGCGAAGCGGATCACGACGTGGCCGCCTCGGTAGCCTTTGAGCAGACGGCTACCTGCGGAGAGAGCGCAGCGCGTCGGCACGGCACGGCACGGCACGGCCCGGCCCGGCCCCGGCGCGCGAGCGGCACTCACCTAGCTGCACCATGGCGCTTGTGGGGCCGCGCCGCCCTGCCGTCGCCTTTGGATGACGTCAGGGACGCGCCGGAAGAGAAGGTGGCCGCCGGCAGCCATTCAAGGTGAGGGCGGCGGCCACTTGGGAAGCGGAACTGGCGGGCGGCTCTTCCGGGTGAGGAGCGCGCGGCAGCCCCGCGCAGGAGGCTAACCGGGTGGGGGCGGTCGCGTTCCTCCGCTCCCGAGGCTTTTGCTAATAGGAGCAGCTTCAGGCTGTGATTACTGCTTTTTGCGGTTGTACTTAATTGCACTTAATTAATAAGTACTTAATTGTATTTAATCACAACTACTCGCAGGCAGGTGTACTTAATTTCTTTAGAAAAGACTTTGGCAACACCAAGAAGATGGGAGAGGTTCCTTAACCTCGAGGAGTCTTCTCAGGTGGTGTCCCAGGCTGTGGGTTCTCTACTGCACACCGGCTACATTCAAGGAGAAACCAGCGCCGGCTCTGAAAGCCAAGGGTTAATTTGAAACCCTAGTCGAATCGGGATGAGGTCAACTGCTCCGCTTTTGTGCGAGGATGTTTGTGATGAGATAATGACCAGGTGCAGGTGGGTCCCAGGGCAGCCCTTTTGTGGGAACAGGGCCGTGCCTGTGTTGCCCCCAGGCCTTGCCGGGGTTGTCCTCTCCTGCGGGACAAAGGGGCTGATGGCGCTGCCCACACCTGACTGCCCCTTTGTCCCTGTGCCCGGGCCAGGGCTCTGCCCGGCACCTCCAGCGAGCTGCGGCGGGGGGGGGGCTCTGCTGCCCAGGCCCCCCCAGCTGTCCCTGATGGGGCTCGTGGCCCTTCTCCCGTCCCGCTCGGTGACGGGCAGCAGCTGCGGGCCCTGGGGCCGGGCCGGGCCGTGGCTGAGGCCAGCGCCGGAGGAGGTGAGCGGGGCAGGGGGTGTGCGCTCGGGGCTGGGGGTGCTCAGGGCGCACCAGGACGGGGCAGCTCCCCGGGGCCGGGCAGGGCAGGACCCGAGCCTGCGGTGGGCGGGAGCGGCGGCCCGGGCCGTGGAGCGGGGAGAGAACGGATGCGCGCCGGGGTTGGAGCGCTGGCGGGGCAGAGCAGGGCTGAGGGGCTGCTGCTGAACGTGGGCACTGCTGGAGCCTTGCGGATGTGCTCTGTTGGCCCACGGGGTTACTTCCCAGAGGCAAGGGGACTTTGGCAGAGGTGCCGAGGTTGTGCAGTGTGTTCCCTTTTCCCTTTCGCCCTCACAGATGTGCTGTTGGCACACGCTGCGCTCTTCCTGGACTCCTTGGGCAAATGGCTGTCTGGGAGACAGGTCTGCTCGCTGGCGCCGGGAGCGGGGCAGTCGCTGGCAGCTGAAGCTACGATTGCGCTGGAGGTGAGGCAGTACTGAAAGCCCTGAGCAGTAGCTCTTGCCATCCGTCCTGCCTGCCTTTCCTCCTGGGAGGAGAGCCTCATCTGGATTCCGGTTTACTCTCTGCAGCTGCTCTATCAGGAGTCTCCTGCATCTCTGACTGCTCAGCATGCCTCATCTCTGCGTACGAGCATCACCCCCACCAAGAAGGCTGAGATGGACCGGACCATCATGCCCGATGGCACCATCGTGACTACTGTCACCACAATTCAGTCCCGGCCCAAGACAGACTGCAAACTGGGTAAGGCTGCCCTAGAACAGGCATCTTGCCCAGGTGGTGCCTCAGGGGGGACACCGAATCAGCTGGGGATTGCCCAAGACTACCGCTTGGGCAGTAGCCAGACTGCATCGCCGTCGTGTGGTGCAGTTGCTGCTGACTTGCCTCTTAAGCAGTGCTTGGGTGGGCAGTACTTTTGCCCTCTGGGTTGGCACGTGAGCATCGTTGTTGTAGCATGATGTCTGGGGAGAGCCGTGAAGGGGGGAGCATCTCTGACATCCCGTGGTGGCAGGAGGCCCTCGCTCTCGTTTTGTGTATGCTGCTGCAGAGCCGCTCCGCTCAGCTGCTGCGCTGAACGCTGTGCTGCTCTTAGTCGTCGTGCTGCTGCTCCGAAGCACTTGTGCTCTGTGTACTGCCTGCGGGCTGAAAGCGCGCTGAGGCTGCTGAGTCACGGCTGTTGGTGCTGGCGGTCCGAGAGCCTGGTGAATGTGACGCTGGCTGCTCTGTGGGATGGGTCTGGGGAGCAGCAGGAACGGGGCCTTGTGCTGGGGTCCTTAATGTGTCATAACCCAGTAGGCGCCTTACTGTTTCCTTGCTACGAGGAAGCCACGTGGAGTCAGGCGCTGCAGGCTCGCTGTACGTGCTCGAGGCAGTGTGACTTTCCCTTCATAAGGTGGTGACCCTGCCTAGGCTTCGTGTCTGCCTGCTGCTAATCTTGTGTCTCTGCCTCCTGCAAGGAGATTCACCATCAAGGTCACCATCCAAGGTGGAAGTGACTGAGAAGACGGCGACAGTGCTTTTGGAGAGCAGCTGTCCTCGCAGCGCCGTATCCAGTGGTAGCTGTAAGTGCTTGGAAGACTAATGGTCTTACTGGAGCAGTGATGTTCCTTAGTCTTTCTTGCCGACGGGATTGGTAAGGCACCTTGCCCAGGTCCCTGTGCGGATGACCTAACTCGCCTGCAGCTGGGGAAGAGAATGTCCAAGGGCCTGAGCAGAGAGGGGAGAGGAGTTATATTCCCCCTTGGCTCTCCAGTGCCTGACTCGGGATGTTCCCTTGCTTGCCAAGAAGAGCCGTGAGCCGTGTGGAGGCAGTGAGCTTCACTGGCTGCACACTTGGCTTGCAGATTCTCTCTCGGGCACTGTGCTGGGGCTGCTTTGACAGTTTGCAGCAGAGGCTGCCTAACATCTGGGAGGTCTGGGGCAGGGTGGATAGCAAAGATATGTCTGGAAGAGCTGAGAGCTCTGCGGAGCTTCCTGCTTTCTGCTCATTCCCACGAGTCGAGAAAGTGCTGTTCTCTACCGTCTAGCACATGTAATGGGCAACTACAAGCTCTGCGCTCGGCAAGTGACCTCTGCTGCTGCTGAAGGGTGCTGTTTGTATTCATCTCGTGCTCAGGGGACAGCCACATGCCCAATGGCTTGGATCCGGTGGCTGAGACAGCGATCCGGCAGCTGACCGAGGCAAATAACAAGCCCGCCAAGAAGACCCCAACAAAACGGAGCACGCTAATCATCTCAGGAGTTTCCAAGGTAACTGGCACTGTGGGAGCTCCATCTCCGGTCTGAGTCATTGTCTCTAAGGATGTGCTGCTGAACGCAGCCCCTGCCCTCAGGAGCAGCGTTGGGCACGTGCGCCCCTGCCCAGAAGACTTGCTCTGCAGAATCATTCTGCTTCCCTGCTGCTTGTCGCTGCTTTCTGGCGGGTGGCAAAGGTACTCGGCTCTTGTGCAGTACAGCTGTAGAGAGTCTAAGGAGTTATTGTGGGGCTTGCTTATGGGATCAGGTGTGGGAGACTGTGGAATCTGGTACGTTCCAGGATGCTTCCACGCAATGGGAGAGGCTGTGCCTCCATGCTTTTTAGTGCTGAGGAGCTCAACAGGACAATCTGTCCGTAGGTGTGTATGGAAAAAAGCGGATGATTTTGCTCCGTGAGGCCCTGGCTTCCTTTGGTCTGTCCTTGAATCCCTTCCAGGTACCCATTGCCCAGGATGAAATGGCCCTTTCTCTGGGTTATGCTGCCTCCCTGGAGGCCGCGGCGTACGGGGATCCTGTAGCAGCAGGTGCAGCTGACCTGGAGCACGGTCCTACCGAGTCGTCCCAGCGGTTGGAAGCATCGCTGTCAGGACAAAGGGCCAGCCAGGAGCTGGATGAGACAACGCGATCGGACATCTCCGAGAGGCCGTCAGTGGAAGATGTAGAGTCTGAAACTGGCTCCACGGGAGCTCTCGAGACCAGGAGCTTGAAGGATCACAAAGGTGAGGATGAGCTATTGGGCAGCCCGTTGTGCTCGAAGGTGAAGCGCTGCCTGAGTGGGCTGCTTAAGGGTGGGTCTTCTCCCACCTTTGGCTCAGTGATGATGGCCTGCAGCAGAGCCCAAGAAGAGCCCATCTTGCTCTTGCTGTCCTCTTCGGGATGGTTCCAGATGTCTCTGTTGGAGGGTGTCCACTTCCTTGAGGGTCAGAGGGTTTCTGTGCTCCATCGGATGGAGACTTTTTACAGCTTGCATGTTCCCAAGAGGCTGTTCGGACTCTCGGGCCTCTGATGCGCTGATCAGGCATGTATGCTCACATCTTGGAGGAAGGGTTCCTCTCTCTCCTGAATTCCACCGCACGGGCACAGAACGGGATGTTGAACCAAGTGGATGGTGCAGGCGTAAGCGCCCGCCCTGTTTCTTCACTGCGGCCTTTGTTAGCAGCCCAGTAGCCAGCACCTCTGCCCGGCAAGACGGCCGTAGGATGTCCCTGTTCCTTCCCTCCATAAGGAGTGGAGCAGCTGTGCCCTGCTTGAGGTCCTGCTCTGGACTCTCTGGTAGTGACTGTCACTTAGGCAGGCCAAAGGCCTTGGATCTTTTTGCTTGCAGCCCTGGCGCTTGCAGCAGGCTACAAAGTTACAGAACTTGTAACTCGCTCCCTGACCTTCTGCCTCTGTCGCTGCAGTTGGCTTTCTCCGGAGCGGCACCAAGCTCATCTTCCGGAGAAGGAGCAAGCAGAAGGAAGCGGGCCTGAGCCAGTCGCACGATGACCTGTCTAACGTCAGCGCCAGCTCTGCCGCGAGGACGAAAGCTGCAGCTTCTCCTGCCGCCTCATCAAGCGCTTCTCCTTCAAGTCGAAACCCAAGCCTAAAGCTGGCGACAGCACGCCACCAGGTGGGAACTGAAGGAGGGAAAGGCTGGGCAGAAAGACTGCGCAGAAACCCTTTTCTTGTCTCTCGTCTTCCCGCTCCACGGTGTCTGTGACCTACAGTCCAGTTTCTTGCAGCGTTGGTTGAGGGAAGACATCCCCTGTGCGTCACACTGCGTGGGCAGCAGAGGTCTGGAAAAGCTGGGGCTTAGGCTGCTCCCTGCCGTCTCTGACGGTTGTGACCCCGTGTGCTCCTTCGAGAAATGCAGCTGGCCTGTGCAAGGGCCTGCGGGGCCCAGAGCTGCAGAAGCACTTTCAGCTTAGCTTCCTCGGAGCCCTGCTGGAAAGGGATGGGACCGCCTGTGTGACAGCCCCACGTTTCACCTTTGGGAAAGCACCAGGAGAGCCCTCTTTCCCAGAGGTGTGGACCGCAGCCCTCTCTGACCCTCCCGGGAGGGAGAAGGGCGCAGTCCCTGGCAGCCCGGTCGGCAGCAGTTCTGCCAGGTGCAGGCGCCGTGCCCTGACTGAGGTGTGACGTGCTGTGGGGCTGGGTATTTGTGGGCTGTCAGCAGCGAGAGCTGCGCTGGGAACGCTCTCTGGATCAGAGAGTGCTGGGAGATGCCTGCGTTCTGTCCTGGTGAAGTGAGGAGCCTCTGGGAAGAGGGAGGCCTACAGCACGAGGCGAGATGCTACAGAAGACCAAGCCTGTGCAGGAACTTGTGGGGACTGCTCTAAGTGCTGCCACACTCGGACACTGCTCTGCACCAGCATTCAGGAACAGGGAAGGAGCCGTGCTCCATGTGCGTACCAGCCGCCCGGTGCGAGTGGGACCTCTTCCCTTAGACGTGCTGTGGAGCGTTGCTGGGGGCTCCCTGGGTAGGTGTTGACAGGCTCTGGGGCTCATGCAGTGCTGGCCTTGCACTCCAGCAGTTTGAATGCTGACAACCTGCGTTGCGCGCGGGAAGGCATCGCGAGGCATGTGGCGATGCTGGCCGAAGGGCAGCTTGCTGTGTGACTCGAAGCCAGAGGGTGGAAGGAGGCAAGGGTTTACGTGCTTTCACTGGCAGAAGTGCTTCCTGCAGCAGACGGAACCTGTTTGGATCACTAGTCCAGTGAGGCGGAACCACCCTGCTCAAGCAGGGTGTTGTGTTCGTGATGGCTTTTTCTGGAGGGAGAGCTGCACCGAGGAAAATCAAGGGCTTGTGTACGGGGAGGCTTTTCCCTTCCCGCTGCGTGCTTTCACCCGCAGCAGCCGTGCTCAACATCCCCTGAGGTCCTGTTGGAGCAGCGTCAACACAGCGCTTGGGAGTGTCCTTGCATCTCATAGGAGCAAGCGGTTTGAACAGAAGCTCTCTCTGCTGTGCAATGTTCAGGCTTCCAAGAACAGGGCGAAAGGGAGAACATTAGACAGAAGAGCTCCCCAAGGCCTGCCTGGAATCTGCTGCTCTGCTCTCAAGACTGCCAGTGTCATCAGTGCTCAGGTAGGATGTGACCAGTTGAAAAAGTGGCTGCCACTACTTGAATTTGCTGTTCTGCTTCGATAGATTTTGAGGCGGCCTTGCACGGAACCCGAGTGGTGCTGCCTCTCTAGTGGCGTGGCTATGAGACCTTGCCTTGGAAATGCTTGCCTGTCTTGAAGAGAACTTTATGAGGTGCCAGCAGCTCTCCAGTTAGGGCTTTAGCATCTAGCCTTTTGTCATTGAAATTCAAGGGTTTTTTCCTTTTCCTATAATCCATGAGCAGGGTGAGCTGTCTCAGCATGTGCAGCAGGTGCTGGTGCTTATCCAGAGCTCACACGTGCGTATCTGACGCTCAGTTTTAGATTTGAGCACGTCGCAAGAGCTGCCAGGGATAGCGACAGTAGTTCTCTTTCATAAGAATCTCACATGGAAAATGTTAGCAGGGTTGGTGTCTCACAAGCACATACCTTGCTCGTAAGCAGAATGTTTTGGTCTGTCTCAGAGGACAAAGGCAAAATGAGACCTAGAAGGAAAACCAAAACTAGAGCTTGTCGCAAACCTCGGGAGACACCGGTTCTTTTTGAAGCGGTGTTAAACCATTGATTCCCACGACATATGTGCGAGATTCACAGCACACGCTGAATTTGTTCCCAGTTTCCTGGCTCTTGGGCACTTCTGCAGATGGAGTGGAATTGATTTTGGCGGCTAAATGAAGACAAAGTAAACTTTCCTTCCCCCCGTTTTGGATGAACAGTTACCGGGATTTACTCGTAGGGTGTATTTTTGCTTCTCTAAGAAAAGAGATGTCTCTAGCTGAACTCTTGTACGTATGTTTCTGTCTGGACATACCATGTACCCGCACTTGGGAGAGGCTGTCAGGAAACTCCCTGACAAAAAAGCCCGTGGCACCCACCTGACAGGGGTCTTGCGCTGAGGCAAGCGAAGCCTGCGCACGAATGAAGGGCCCTGCAAAGGCCTCAGTGTTTTAGGGGGGCGACAGGCTTCAGGGTGCTGGATGTTTGAGAGAGGCCTGATGTTTGCAGGGGAAGTTCGAAGGGCCGGGGGGACACGCTGAGCGCACATGCAGTTGTGCTTGCCAAGAGAGCGGGCTCTGTGGAGGCCTGTCCTGCTCGCGGTGGGAGGGGGCTGAGAAAGCGAATGGCATCAGTAGCGTCTGCGGAGTCCTCAGAACACACTGACATGGACCGTACCGGAGATGGGCCTGAAAGAGAAGAGCCAACCTTTGCACCTGCTGCACCCATCATGCCATGTACAACTGAAGTGCAGGAGGAGGCCTGGAGAGGAGTCAGTAAGAGCACAAATCTGGAAGGATCTGTCAGCAGAGAGGAGCATCAGGAAAACTTCAGATGGATACCAGGGAGCACGAGCTGTGCTCTGGCTCCAGCCCAGAAAACGGGTGCGTAGGAAAGTTTCGGGTCTCCTTTGTGTCTTTAGCAATGTTGCTGCTGGAGAGAGGGCCTCTCAGTCCCCTCTTTGCTCATGCAACGGAGAGATGGTTTCGGGGCAGCTCTTGAAACACTTCAGCGCCGGGTGGCTGCTGTTCGTGAGCACCGGAGGCTTTGGCCCTGTTCCGTCCTGGCTCCCCCTGGATCACAACTGGAGTAGTAACCTCAGTGGCGGCAGGAAAAGGATAAGGTCTTTGTTGGACCACAGCTCCCTTGAGAGGCGTGACTGCTTTTCTGCAGCCTTCCTCATCTGTACGAGACCAAATACCCGCGCTCCACACGTTCGTGCTCTTTTGTACTTGATGCCTTCTCTCGGGGCAGGTTCTTTTAACCCCAGAGTGTTTAGAGAAAAGGATAGGAACTGTTTAGCTTCTTACAAGAGGACAGTTTAAAAAACAAACTTAATTACAGGCTAAAAGAATGAAATTGAGCACCTGTCTAAATGTTTCTGAAGAATTCCATTGCTGTGTAATGGCTGAACCTATTAACTTATTAAATGACCAGGAAGTTGCAAACCTCATCTCATGTCTCACATCCTGCCTACCACGGTGTAAGAAGAGAAGCTCTGGCTTCTAAGAAGGCCAGACCTGGAGCTGCGGTGTTGCCACGGTCAGCCACTGTTTTTAGAAATAGATAGGTACATGGGTCTACAGTGCATGAGCCAAGGGCACGGCGGCTGCTGGCATCTTTATTGTATTTGTGTGGTTAATTTTATTTTGCATATTTAATAAATAAATTGGCACTGTATTTCACACTGAGCAGAGGAAAGCTGCTGCTGCAGCCTTCAGGCGCTGCCTGCTTCAAGGCAGGTACAGGGGAGATGTGTGCGCATCTCTGTGAAAGGGGGGGACAAGGGTGGGTGCTGTTTTCACACTGTCCTAGCGCCGTGCGGGGGACGCGACACAGGAAAAGGGCGGAGCTGCTGGAACGTGGCCCGGCCTCCGCTCCTGCCGCTAGAGGACGTCGCTGGGCGGGTGCTGGGGCGCGTGCGCCGCGCTGGGTGCCAGGGAGCATGCGCGGCACGGAGACCGTAGTGCGCGTGCACCAGAGGGAAACGGCAGTACGCATGCGCGCAACAGCCTTCTTTGGCGCATGCGCCGTGTGCTCTGGCGCCCTCACTGTCGCCCCCGGTGTCGGAAATTCGGAACTGCAGCGTAAGGGGCATGCGCATGCGCGTTCTGCCACCAGTGCGTCGCCGTTGGTCTGAAAGCCCCTGGCAACGGCAAGCGCGGGGGGGGGGGGGGAGGGGGGGGGTGACAAATTTGGCCGGCGTTTGGAGAAGCTGCCTTCGTTAGGATATCCATATCTTAATAAAGCACGGCCTTGAGCCCTTGGTGTTATTAACAAAAACACAAACAGCCTCTGCAACGCCCGGAACCTCTGGAGTTCGCCGAAGCTGAACGGGGAAGCTTGAAGAGGGGGAAGCCGCACCCCCACCCCCCCCGCATGCGCACAAGTCTCGGGACGGCGGGGGCCTATCTACGCATGCGCAAGAAGAGTGGGTGAATGCGCATGCGCACTACGGGTCGTCGTGAACTCTCCTGCCCCCTGGTGTGCAAAAAAGCGCAGTGCAGCATAGGACGGGCCGCGCATGCGCAGAGCTCCAGCGCTCTCTCTGCTGCCACCGCGTGTCCAACAACGCGCACTGCAAAGGGGAAGCGGCACCGCCGCTGCAGGGCGCTCCGCCGCGCGCCCTGCTGCCACCTGGTGACACAAAGTCGGTCCTGCAACGGTAAGGACCGCCGTACGAGCTGTGGCTCGCCAGGCTAAGTGATTCTCTCGCGTATACAAAGACCAGTAGTGCAAATGGCGCGTCGACGCTAGGCGTATTTTCCAGGTAGCAATCACAAGCAGACGTCATACATAAGCCTCTGGGAACACACACACACACACCAAAAAAAAAAAAAAAAAACTCAATGGAAAAATGCTAATTCAAGCCCGGTTTGAAGAAAATGGCTCTTTCATGATAGGTTGGGCATGTATATGTGTACGAGATGTCGATGCAGCGTGAACGTGGCACTGGGGGGGGGGAGAGTGGGGCGGGGCAGAGACCACAGCCCGCACCCGCCCGCCACAGACGCCGAAGGGACTGCAGTCTGTATGCGCAGCCCGGCTCTATGGAGCGGGGAAAACACGCGGGGACCGAACCCATCACTCAGCCGGCAAGCGAGTGCGCGTGCGCAGAGGAGGACAAGTACGGACCATGCGTAAAATTTAGCAGCACGCATGCGCACCCCTGAGCCTCAACCCCCGCCTTCCAGAGTATGCGCAGAAATCGCGAGCCAAAACGCATGCGTGCCACTGATATTCCAGGGCGCATGCGCAATACACTCATCCACTACGCTTTCAGTGCGCATGTGTAAAGCAGTCATCGTGAGGGCACATGCGCTGTCTTTAAGCCAACGACGCGCGTGCGCGGAGCAGCCACACCACTGCGCACGCGCACAAGTCGCCACTCAGAACGCATGCGCTCGACTAGGAGGCTATGGCGCATGCGCTCACTTTGTCGTTATACGCGCATGCGCCAGGGAAGACGGTGAGAACGCATGCGCTGAATTTAGCGAAGAAAAGCGCATGCGTTGCAGGAGGTTGCAATACGCATGCGCAAAAATAGTGAGGCCATACGCATGCGCCTCACTAATTTTCAATGGAGCATGCGCCGCACAAATGTGGAGGCGCATGCGCAATAGACTCGGCTGCTACGTGCTCACTGCGCATGCGCAGTATTGGCATGTGGCGAGCGCATGCGCTGTCCTTAGGCAGCTCTGCGCATGCGCGGGGCGACAACGCCACTACGCACGCGCAACAATCGCCATCCAGTACGCATGCGCTTCACCGGGAGGCTATAGCGCATGCGCACGTCTTAGTCCCCAAACTGCGCATGCGCTAAACTTAGGCTGGAAACGCGCATGCGCACCAATGAGGTCGATATGCGCGTGCGCAGAGAGACTCCCGCACGCATGCGCGGCACCAGACTCTAAAACGCATGCGCAGTAGAGCCGCTTTTAAGCTGTCAGTACGCATGCGCAATACAAATCATGGAGGAAGCGCATGCGCTGTCTTCCCATAACTGCGCATGTGCAGTACGGCAACTCCACTGCGCACGTGCAAAACAGCATGTGCAAAAACACCTACCACGCATGCGCCGAACTGAGCGGTTATGACGCATGCGTTCACCCCGTCTCCATATACGCATGTGCTGCAGAAGACGCCGAGAACGCATGTGCCAATTTTCGGGGCGGTGGGGCGCATGCGCATCATTGAGATAGCAATGCGCATGCGCAAAAAAAAGCCCGCCATTAGGTATGCGCGACCCTATTGCACATGCGCAAAAAGCTCGGTGTACAAAGACCAGCAGGGCACATGCGGTGATTCTGGACTCTATTGCGCATGTGCAAAAAAAAAAAAAAAAAAAAAAAAAAAAGCCCCCGGCGGGGCGGGGGCGCGGGAAATGGTGGCACCGCCCCAAGACACTCCCCCCGCCCAGGAACCGAGTAGCGTTTTCGGTGTTGGAAAAAAGCGTTCCAACGAAATAAGAAACGCGGCTCTCGTGGAACACTGCACGTAGCCGCTGCCCGCCTGTCCGCCGAGCCGGCTGCTGCGTTTGTCGCAGCTCTCTGCCATTTCGGAACGGGTCGCTGGCCGGGCTGCCCTCGCCGCCCCGTCCCGGCGCTCAGCGCGGGGCTTTTTCTCTCCGGCGCTCCCTGGCGGGACGCAGACGGACAGTGCTATCGCGGCGCCGCTCCGCAATAACTCCCATCCCACCTGGGGCGGCCCCGCGGCTCCTCGCTGCTCTATGCACAGTACCGGTCACCCCTAAAGAGTATTATGGGTCTAGCCAGCTGCCCGCGTATCTCACCCACTTTTTTATTTTATTTTTATTTTTTTAAGCAGGAGAGGGAAAAAGGAACACAAAGGGAAGAGAAAATAAAAAATAGAAAACAAGGTGCTGGTGAAGGGCCTTTTGGGAAAAGGGTTGTGCCAGTCTCGCCCCCAGTCGTTGCCAGGGTTTCCTCTCCGGCAGGATAAAGGGGCTGATGGCGCTGCCTCCACCTGACTGTCCCCTTTGTCCCTGTGCTCGGGCCAGGGCTCTGCCTGGCACTTTGGTGAGCTGCAGGTGGGGCTCTGCTGCCCGGGCTGCCCCAGCTGTCCCTGATGGGGCTCGTGGCCCTTCTCCCGTCCTGCTCGGTGACGGGCAGCAGCTGCGGGCCCTTGGGCCAGAATGAGTCACAGGTGGGACCGCGGGTTGATAAAGGGTGGCGGTGGGCGGGGGCATCCTGTGTATGGGCCGGCAGTTGAAGGAAGGTGGTGCTGGAGCCGCTCCGCAACCTGGACGCTGCTGCTGAGAAGCTGGTGCCGGAGGAGGTGAGCGGGGCCGGGGGTGCGCGCTCGGAGCTGGGGGTTCCCCCACCCCGTGCTGGGGGCCCTGGGCCGCTCATCCCGCTCGGGGCGCACCGTGACAGACGGAGCAGCTCCCCGGAACCGGGCAGGGCAGGACTCGAACCCGCGGTGGGCGAGAGCGGCAGCCCAGGCCATGGAGCGTGGGGAAAACGGGCGCGCGCCGGGGTTGGAGCGGTGGCGGGGAGGGAGCGTCTTAGATCATTGTCTACCAATTAAGAGTCTTTGTATTTACATCACTGGTTACTAGAATTATCGTCCGAACGGTGTCGGAACATCGGTACTGCGACTGGGAGGGTGGAGGTGCGCATGCGCAGAGCGTCGGGAGCGCTCTCTGCTGCCATCGCGTGTCCGATTACCGGTACTGCAAGAGGGAGGGGGAGGCGGCGCATGCGCAGACGGGAGGAGGGCAACGCGCCGCCCTTGGCGGAGCCGTCGCTCGGGGCAACGCGCCGCCATTGGGCACCTCCGCGCGCAGACGCGGCGGAAGGGGCGGGTCGCCGGAGGCGGAAGGGGAAGGGCGCATTCGCGCGGCCGGCTCCCGCTCCCCCTCCCGCTCCCGGGGTGGGTCGTGTTACCCACAGGGGGTCATTGGGGTAACGGGGGGCTGGTGTCGCCCACAGGGGGACATTGGGATCCTGCCTCTTCCAGTGTGAATGCGTCGCCGGGGGCAACGCGCCGCCATTGGCGGAGCCGTCGCCGGGGGCAACGCGCCGCCATTGGCGGAGCCGTCGCCGGGGGCAACGCGCCGCCATTGGCGGAGCCGTCGCCGGGGGCAACGCGCCGCCATTGGCGGAGCCGTCGCCGGGGGCAACGCGCCGCCATTGGCGGAGCCGTCGCCGGGGGCAACGCGCCGCCATTGGCGGAGCCGTCGCCGGGGGCAACGCGCCGCCATTGGCGGAGCCGTCGCCGGGGGCAACGCGCCGCCATTGGCGGAGCCGTCGCCGGGGGCAACGCGCCGCCATTGGCGGAGCCGTCGCCGGGGGCAACGCGCCGCCATTGGCGGAGCCGTCGCCGGGGGCAACGCGCCGCCATTGGCGGAGCCGTCGCCGGGGGCAACGCGCCGCCATTGGCGGAGCCGTCGCCGGGGGCAACGCGCCGCCATTGGCGGAGCCGTCGCCGGGGGCAACGCGCCGCCATTGGCGGAGCCGTCGCCGGGGGCAACGCGCCGCCATTGGCGGAGCCGTCGCCGGGGGCAACGCGCCGCCATTGGCGGAGCCGTCGCCGGGGGCAACGCGCCGCCATTGGCGGAGCCGTCGCCGGGGGCAACGCGCCGCCATTGGCGGAGCCGTCGCCGGGGGCAACGCGCCGCCATTGGCGGAGCCGTCGCCGGGGGCAACGCGCCGCCATTGGCGGAGCCGTCGCCGGGGGCAACGCGCCGCCATTGGCGGAGCCGTCGCCGGGGGCAACGCGCCGCCATTGGCGGAGCCGTCGCCGGGGGCAACGCGCCGCCATTGGCGGAGCCGTCGCCGGGGGCAACGCGCCGCCATTGGCGGAGCCGTCGCCGGGGGCAACGCGCCGCCATTGGCGGAGCCGTCGCCGGGGGCAACGCGCCGCCATTGGCGGAGCCGTCGCCGGGGGCAACGCGCCGCCATTGGCGGAGCCGTCGCCGGGGGCAACGCGCCGCCATTGGCGGAGCCGTCGCCGGGGGCAACGCGCCGCCATTGGCGGAGCCGTCGCCGGGGGCAACGCGCCGCCATTGGCGGAGCCGTCGCCGGGGGCAACGCGCCGCCATTGGCGGAGCCGTCGCCGGGGGCAACGCGCCGCCATTGGCGGAGCCGTCGCCGGGGGCAACGCGCCGCCATTGGCGGAGCCGTCGCCGGGGGCAACGCGCCGCGGAAGGGGCGGGTCGCCGGAAGCGGAAGCTGAGGGCGCAGGCGGCGGCAGCGATGGCGGCGCCTCCCGGTCGCGGGGACGCGGTTGGTGTCACCCGCAGGGGGACATTGGCGTAAGGAAGGGGGTTGGTGTCACCCGCAGGGGGACATTGGGACCCCCCCTTGCCCCAGCGCAGACCATGGAGCTGGGGCTGGAGCTGCCGGGTAGGAAACCGGGATCCGGGGGGGGGGGGGGAGTTAGTGGGGGGGAGGGATAATGCGGGGGCTTAATGAGGGGGGCCCGCTAATGAGGGAGGGTTAATGGGGGGGTTAATGAAGGGGCTCGTTAGCCGAGGGGACGGGGACACAGGGGGGTGGTGGGGACATGGGGGGGACACGGGGATCCAGGGGGAAATAGGGGGAACGTGGGGGCTTTGGGGGGCCGCGCATGTCCCTGTGTCACCTGCGTGTCCCTCCGTGTGTCTCTGTTTCCCTCTGTGTCCTTCCATGTGTCCCCATGTGTCATCTGTGTGTCCCCTGCATGTCCCTCAGTGTGTCCGTGTGTGTCCTTCCATGTCCCCTGTGTCCCCCCGTGTCCCTCCGTATCCCCTTTGTCCCTCAGTGTCCCCTCCGTGTGTCCCCGTGTCCGTCAGTGTGTCCCCGTGTGTCTTTCCACGTCCCCTCCATGTGTCCCCTCCATGTGTCCCCTCCATGTGTCCCCTCCATGTGTCCCCTCCATGTGTCCCCCCATGTCCTCCCGTGTCCCCCCATGTCCCCAGTGTCCCTCATATCTCTCCGTGCCCCCCTGTAGGAGGTCGGCCGGAGTCAGGACGCCCCCTCGATGGCAGTTAAAGGATCCTGCTCGTTTATTAGCTCGCATGCAGCACGTTTATATGATTGTGGCAGTTAGTGACGTCACTGCGCAGGCTCCTGATTGGCTGACAATGATGTAACCGAGACCCTTCCAGCTCCCCTGGCTTGTTCAGCTCCTCCTTTCAGTTCAACAGCTCTTTTATTTGCTCTGGCCTTGGCCTGCTTCCTTATCCCCTAGCCAGCGTTCCTGTTGTGCTTCCACTGCGACCTGAAAGCCGGGATTGAGCAGCCCTGCTGGGCAGCCCTGGCCGCGGCTCTCTGCCCATTCCTCTCTAACTGCCCCTTTTTCCTTTTGCAGCAGCCAGGCCTGATTGGGAGCAGAGAATCCCTCGCAGCGGACGCCGCTTCCCGGCTCCTGGATCCTCCGTCCGGCCGCGGCGACCCAGGATCTCCCACCCGTCGCAGCAACTTTCCTGCCATTTGGTCCCCTGCCGTCGGGTCCCAACGTTCCTGCCGTCGGGTCCCTGTTCGGGCGCCGGCTGTTGGCCCAGCGCAGGATAACTGCACGGCCTTTCCGGGAGCCGAGCCGGATCGCAGGACACCGACTCAACATGAGGTCAGGTCTCGCTCCGGTTGTTACCGACGTGCACGGATATTGATCCCTACAAGCAGCTGAGGGGTTTCCGGGCTCGTTCTGATTGGTTGCCAGGAGCTTTGCTAGGTCCCAACTGCACAGGCTCTTCTCAGCTCTGCAGATCCTCAGCACAGCATTTCCCTACAGCCCCCCGTATCGGAGGCCGGGAGCCTCAGAGACCCCCATAGCAGAGGCTGGGAGGCTCCCAGCCCCCCATAGGAGAGGCTCTAGGTCCCCATATCGGAGACCAGGAGACTCAGAGACCCCCATATCAGAGTCCAGGAGGACTGCCCCCCGCTTAGCGGACTCCAGGAGGCTCCAGGCCCCCCATAGGAGAGGTTCAGAGACCCCCACAGAGGAGGCTGGGAGACTTCCAGACTCCAATGGTGGAGGCCAGGAGGCTCGGAGGCTCCTGTATGAGAGGCCAGGAGGCTCCCAGCCCCCCATATCCGAGTCCAGGAGGCTCAGACCCACATAGAGAAGGCTTGGACACTCAGAGGCCACTATATGAGAGGCCAGGAGGCTGAGAGATGCCTGTAGTGGAGTCCACGAGGCTCAGAGACCCCCATAGAGGAGGCTGGGAGGCTCCCAGACTCCCATAGGAGAGGCTCAGAGGACGCCATGGAGGAGTCCAGGAGGCTCAGAGACCCTATAGATGAGGCCGGGAGGCTCCCCGTGCCCCATATCGGAGTCCAGGACACTCAGAGGCCCCCATAGAGAAGGATGGAAGGCTCAGACACCCCCGTATGAGAAGCCAGGAGGCTCAGAGGCCCCCATAGAGGAGGCTGGGAGGCTGCCAGACCCCCATAGGAGAGGCTCAGAGACCCCCATATCAGAGACCGGGAGGCACCAGGGTCCCCCATATCAAAGGCCGTGAGACTCAGAGGACCCCATAGAGGAGGCCGGGAGGCTCCCAGCTCCACATATCCGAGTCCAGGAGACTCAGAGGCACCCATATCGGAGGCCAGGAGGCTCCAGGGCCCCCAGTATCGGAGGCTGGGAGGCTCAGATGCCCCCCATGTCGGAGGACAGGAGGACCAAGGGCCCCGTAGCGGAGTCCAGGAGGCTCCAGGTCCCGCATAGGAGAGACTCTGAGACCCCCATAGAGGAGGCCAGGAGGCTCACAGACCCCCACAGAGGAGGTTGCGAGGCTCTAGGTCCCCATAACGGAGGCTCCCAGACCCCCATAGCGGAGGCCAGGAGGCTCAGAGGCTCCTGTATGAGAGGCCAGGAGGCTCCCAGTCCCCCGTATCAGAGGCTGGGAGGCTCAGAGGCCCCCCGTAGGAGAGGCTCAGAGGCCCCCATGGAGGAGACTGGGAGGGTCAGAGACCCCCATATGAGAAGCCAGGAGGCTCAGAGGCACCCATAGTGCAGGCCAGGAGACTCCCAGCTCCCCATAGCGGAGTCCAGGAGGCTCAGAGGCCCCAATATGAGAGGCCAGGAGGCTCCCAGCTCCCCATATTGGAGGCCAGAAGGCTCCAGGGCTCCCCGTATTGGAGGCCAGGAGGCTCATAGGCCCCCATATCGGAGGCCAGGAGGCTCCTAGCTCCCCATATCCGATTCCAGGAGGCTCAGTTTCCCTTAAAGAAGGCTGGGACAGTCATAGGCCCCTATATGAGAGGCCAGGAGGCTGAAAGACGTCCATAGTGGAGTCCAGGAGGCTCAGAGGCCCCCACAGAGGAGGCCTAGAGGCTCCCAGACCCCCATAGAGGAGGTCAAGAGGCTCCAGGCCCCCCATATCAGAGTCGAGGAGGCTCCCAGTCCTCATATCAGAGGCCAGGATGCTCAGAGGCTCCCACAGAGTAGGTCGGGAGGCTTCTAGACCCCCATAGGAGAGGCTCAGAGGCCCCCATAGACGAGGCTGGGAAGCTCAGAGACCTGCCATAGCAGAGGCCCGGAGGCTCCCAGACCCCCATAGGAGAGGCTCAGAGGTCCCCATAGAGGAGGCCGGGAGGCTCCCAGCTCCACATATCCGAGTCCAGCAGGCTCAGAGGCCCCCATACGAGAAGCTAGGAGGCTCCCAGTTTCCCATAGTGGAGGGCAGGAAGCTCCAGGGCCCCCAGTATGGGAGGCCGGGAGGCTCCCAGTCCCCCATAGGAGAGGCTCTAGGTCCCCATATCAGAGGCTGGGAGGCCCCAGGGCCCCCATAGCGGAGGCCAGGAGGCTCAGAAGCCCCCACAGAGGAGTTCCAGAGGCTCTAGGTCCCCATAATGGAGGCTCCCAGACCCCCATGGTGGAGGCCAGAAGGCTCAGAGGCTCCTGTATGAGAGGCCAGGAGGCTCCCAGTCCCCCATATCAGAGGCTGGGAGGCTCAGAGGACCCCATATGAGAAGCCAGGAGGCTCAGAGGCCCCCATATGAGAGGCCCGGAGGCTCCCAGTTTCCCGTAGTGGAGGCCAGGAGGCTCCAGGGCCCCCCATATCGGATGCCGGGAGGCTCCCAGTTGTGCACAGAGGAGGCCGGGAGGCTCAGAGGCCCTTGTAGATGAGGCTGGGAAGCTCCCAGACCCCCATAGGGAAGGATGGGAGGCTCAGGGGCCCCATATTGGAGGCTAGGAGGCCCGCATATCGAAGGCCGGGAGGCTCAGAGGCCCCCATAGAGGAGATCAGGAGGCTCCCAGCTCCCCATATCTGAGTCCAGGAGATTCAGACACACCCATATTGGAGGCCAGAAGGCTCCAGGGCCCCCCATATCGGAGGCCGGGAGGCTCAGGTCCCCATAAAGAAGGCTGGGACAGCCAGGAGGCTGAAAGACGTCCATAGTGGAGTCCAGGAGGCTCAGAGGCCCCCACAGAGGAGGCTGGGCGGCTCCCTACCCAAATAGGAGAGGCTCAGAGTCCACCATGTCAGAGGCCGGGAGGCTCAGAGGCCGCCGTAGAGGAGGCCAGGAGGCTCCCAGCTCCCCATATCTGAGTCCAGGAGGCTCAGAGCCTCAGAGGAGGCTCACAGTTCACTAGGACCCCCTATAGCCCCCAGAGAGCCTCCTAGAGCTCCCATAGGACGCCCTAGAGCTCCCCTAGGGCCCCCTATAGCCCCCATAGGACCACCTAGAGCTCCCCTAGGGCCCCCTATAACCACCATAGGACCCCATAGAGTCCCCATAGGGCCCCCTAGAGCTCCCCTAGGACCCCCTATAGCTCCCATGGGGCTCCCTAGAGCTCCATGGGACGCCCTAGAGCTCCCCTAGGGCCCCCTATAACCACCATAGGACCCTCTATAGCCCCCATAGGATCCCCTAGAGATCCCCTAGGACCCCCTATAAGCCCCATAGGACCCCCTAGAGCCCCCATAGGAACCCCTAGAGCTCCTATAAACCCCCTAAACCTCCTCTATGACCCTCTATAGTCCCCATAGGATGCCCTAGAGCTCCCATAGGGCCACCTATAACCACCATAGGACCCACTATAGCCCCCATAGGGCCCCCTAGCGCCCACACAGGACCCCCAGAGCTCCCTAGGACCCCCTTATAACCACCATAGGATGCCCTATAGCCCCCATAGGGCCCCCTAGAGCTCCCCTAGGGCCCCCTAGAGCTCCCCTAGGGCCCCCTACAGCGCCGACAGGACCCCCTAGAGCTCTCATAGGGCCCCCTATAGCCCCCACTGGACCCCCAGAGCGCCACTAGGAGCCCCTATAGCCCCCATAGGACCCCCTAGAGCTCCATAGGACGCCCTAGAGCTCCCCTAGGACACCCTTTAACCCCCATGGGGCTCCCTAGAGCTCTCACGCGACCCCCATAGAGTCCCCATAGGAACCCCTAGAGCTCCTATAGCCCCCCTAGACCTCCTATAGGACCCTCTACAGTGCCCATAGGATGCCCTACAGCTCCCATAGGGTCCCCTATAACCACCATAGGACCCCCTATAGCCCGCATAGGGCCCCCTAGAGCCCCCACAGGACCCCCAGAGCTCCCCTAGGAGCCACTATAGCCCCCAGAGAGCCTCCTAGAGCTCCCATAGGACGCCCTAGAGCTCCCCTATGTCCCCCTATAACCACCATAGGACCCTCTATAGCCCCCATAGGACCCTGTAGAGCTCCTATAGACACCCTAGAGCTCCTACAGGACCCCCTGTAGTCCCCATAGGATGCCCTAGAGCTCCCATAGGGCACACTATAACCACCATAGGACCCCCCTATAGCCCCCCTAGCACCCCCAGAGCTCCCATACGACCCCCTAGAGCTCCACTAGGAGCCCCAGAGCTCCCAAAGAACCC
Organism: Tinamus guttatus; assembly: GCF_059628265.1. Lineage (NCBI taxonomy): Eukaryota > Metazoa > Chordata > Aves > Tinamiformes > Tinamidae > Tinamus > Tinamus guttatus. Next base: position 1,143,092 of record NW_028289049.1, read on the forward strand.
CCTATAGCCCCCATAGGGGCCCTTAGAGCTCCCTTAGGGCCCCCGATAACCACCAAAGGACACTCCATAGCCCCCATAGGACCCCTTAGACCTCTCATAGTACCCCGTATAGCTCCCATAGGAACTCCTACAGCTCCTATTGCCCCCCTAGGGCTCCTATAGGATCCCCTATATTCCCCATAGAATGCCCTAGAGCTCCCATAGGGCCACCTATAACCTCCTTAGGACCCCTAAGAGCCCCCATAGGGCTGCTTAGAGGCCCCACAGGACCCCCAGAGCTCCCCTAGGACCCCCTATAACCACCATAGGACCCCGTATAGGCCCCATAGGACCACCTAGAGCTCCCCTAGGGCCCCCTGTAGCTCCCCTAGGACACCGGATAGGCCCCATAGGGCCCCCTAGAGCCCCCATAGGAACCCCTAGGGCTCTTATTGCCCCCCTAGAGCTCCTATAGGATCTGCTATATTCCCCATAGAATGCCCTAGAACTCCCATAGGGACCCCTATAACCATCATAGGACCGCTTATTGTCCCCTTAGGGCCCCATTGAGCTCCTATAGGAACCCCTAGAGCTCCCATAGGAACCCCTAGAACTTCATGGGACGCCCTAGAGCTCCCCTAGAGCCCCCTATAGCCCCCATAGGACCCCCTATAGCCCCCATAGGACCCCCTATAGCCCCCATAGGACCCCCTATAGCCCCCATAGGACCCCCTATAGCCCCCATAGGACCCCCTAGAGCTCCCCTAGGACCCACTATAACCCTCATAGGGCCCCCTAGAGCTCCCCTAGGACCCCCAGAGCTCCCCTAGGACCCCCTATAGCCCCTATTCGGCCCTCTAGAGCTCCCCTAGGGCCCCCTATAGCCCCCAGAGAGCCTCCTAGAGCTCCCATAGGACCCCCTATTTTCCCCCATAGGAACCCCTAGAGGTCTTATGGCCCCCTAGAGCTCCTATAGAATCCCCTATAGTCCCCATAGGATGCCCTAGAGCTCCCATAGGGCCACCTATAACCACCATAGGACCCCTAAGAGCCCCCATAGGACCCCCTAGAGACCCCACAGGACCCCCAGAGCTCCCCTAGGACCCCCTGTAACCACCATAGGACCCCGTATAGGCCCCATAGGGCCACCTAGAGCTCCTATAGCCTTCCTAGAGCTCCTATAGGACTCCCTATAGTCCCCATAGGATGTCCTCTAGCCAACATATGGCACCCTAGAGCTCCCCATAGGACCCCGTAGAGCTCCCCATAGGACCCCCTAGAGCTCCTATAGCCCCCCTAAACCTCCTATATGACCCTCTATAGTCCCCATAGGATGCTCAAGAGCTCCTATAGGGTCCCCTATCACCACCATAGGACCCCCTATAGCCCGCATAGGGCCCCCTAGAACCCCCAAAGGACCCCCAGAGCTCCCCTAGGACCCCCTATAGCCCCCATAGGGCCTCCCAGAGCTCCCATAGGACGCCCTAGAGCTCCCCTAGGGCCCCCTATAACCACCATAGGATACCCTATAGCCCCCATAGGGCCCCCTAGAAATCCCGTAGAACCCCCAGAGCTCCCCTAGAACCCCCATAGCCCCCATAGGGCCCCCTAGAAATCCCCTAGAAACCCCTAGAGCTCCCCTAGGGCCCCCTATAGCCCCCAGAGAGCCTCCTAGAGCTCCCATAGGACCCCCTATTTTCCCCCATAGGAACCCCTAGAGCTCTTATGGCCCCCTAGAGCTCCTATAGAATCCCCTAGAGTCCCCATAGGATGCCCTAGAGCTCCCATAGGGCCACCTATAACCACCATAGGACCCCTAAGAGCCCCCATAGGACCCCCTAGAGACCCCACAGGACCCCCAGAGCTCCCCTAGGACCCCCTGTAACCACCATAGGACCCCGTATAGGCCCCATAGGGCCACCTAGAGCTCCTATAGCCTTCCTAGAGCTCCTATAGGACTCCCTATAGTCCCCATAGGATGTCCTCTAGCCAACATATGGCACCCTAGAGCTCCCCATAGGACCCCGTAGAGCTCCCCATAGGACCCCCTAGCGCTCCTATAGCCCCCCTAAACCTCCTATATGACCCTCTATAGTCCCCATAGGATGCTCAAGAGCTCCTATAGGGTCCCCTATCACCACCATAGGACCCCCTATAGCCCGCATAGGGCCCCCTAGAACCCCCAAAGGACCCCCAGAGCTCCCCTAGGACCCCCTATAGCCCCCATAGGGCCTCCCAGAGCTCCCATAGGACGCCCTAGAGCTCCCCTAGGGCCCCCTATAACCACCATAGGATACCCTATAGCCCCCATAGGGCCCCCTAGAAATCCCGTAGAACCCCCAGAGCTCCCCTAGAACCCCCATAGCCCCCATAGGGCCCCCTAGAAATCCCCTAGAAACCCCTAGAGCTCCCCTAGGGCCCCCTATAACCACCATGGGACCCTCTATAGCCCCCCTAGGACCCACTAGAGCTTCGATTGGACCCCCTAGAGCTCCTATAGGACCCCCGATAGACCCCATAGGATGCCCTAGAGCGCCCATAGGGCCCCTAGAGCTCCCATAGGACCACCTATAGCCCCGATGGGACCCCCTAGAGCTTCTATAGGATTCTCTATAGTCCCCATAGGATGCCCTAGAGCTCCCATAGGGCCCCCTAGAGCCCCCACAGGACCCCCAGAGCTCCCCTAGGATCCCATATAGCCCCCATAGGGCCCCCTAGAGCTCCCATATGACCCCCAGAGCTCCCCTAGGACCCCCTATAACCCCCATAGGGCCCCCTAGAGGTCACACAGGACCCCCAGAGCTCCCCTAGGATCCCATATAGCCCCCATAGGGCCCCCTAGAGCTCCCATATGACCCCCAGAGCTCCCCTAGGACCCCCTATAGCCCCCATAGGACCCCCTAGAGCCCCCATAGCACCCCCTAGAGCTCACCTAGGACCCGCTATAACCCTCATAGGGCCCCGTAGAGCCCCCACAGGACCCCCAGAGCTCCCCTAGGACCCTCTATAACTCCCATAGGGCCCCCTAGAACTCCCATAGGACCCCCTAGAGTCCCATAGGACCCCCTCGAGCTCCTAAAGCCCCCCTAGAGCTTCTATAGGATCCCCTATAGTCCCCATAGGATGCCCGTGAGCTCCCATAGGGCCACCTATAACCACCATAGGACCCCTAAGAGCCCCCATAGGGCCCCCTAGAGGCCCAACAGGAGCCCCAGAGCTGCCCTAGGACCCCCTATAACCACCATTGGAACCCATATAAGCCCCATAGGACCTCCTAGAGCTCCTATAGGACTCCCTATAGTCCCCATAGGATGCCCTATAGCCCCCCTAGGGCCCCCTGGAGCCCCCCTAGGACCCCCAATAGCCCCCCTAGGACCCCCAATAGCCCCCCTAGGACCCCGTAGAACTCCCCTAGGACCCCGTAGAACTCCCCTAGGACCCCGTAGAACTCCCCTAGGACCCCGTAGAGCCCCCATAGGACTCCCAAGAACTCCTATAGGACCCCGTATAACCCTCATAGGGCCTCCTAGAGCTCCCATAGGGCCCCCTATAGCCCCCACTGGACCCCCAGAGCTCCCATAGAACCCCGTAAAGCCCCCATAGGACCCCCTAGAGCTCCACGGGACGCCGTAGAGCTCCCCTAGGACCCCCTATAACCCCCATAGGACCCCGTAGAGCCCCCGTGGGACCCCCTCGAGCCCCCTTATGACCTCCTAGAGCTTCTTTAGCCCCCCTAGACCTCCTATAGGACCCGCTATAGCCCCCATAGGACCCCCAGAGCTCCTTTAGACCCCCTAGAGCTCCTATAGGATCCCCTATAGCCCCCATAGGACCACCTAGAGCTCCCCTAGGGCCCCCTATAACCACCATAGGATGCCCTATAGCCCCCATAGTACCCCCTAGAGCTCCTATAGGACCCCCTATAGTCCCCATAGGTTGCCCTATAGCGCCCATATGGCCCCCTAGAGCTCCCCTAGGACCCCCTATAGCCCCCATCGGGCCCCCTAGAGCTCCCTTAGGGCCCCCTATAGCCACCATAGGGCCGCCTAGAGACCCCACGGGATCCCCAGAGCTCCCCTACGAGCCCCTATAGCCCCCAGAGAGCCTCCTAGAGCTCCCCTAGAGCCCCCTAAAACCACCATAGGATGCCCTATAGCCCCCATAGGGCCCTCTAGAGTTCCCCTAGGACCCCCTATAGCCCGCATAGGACACCCTATAACCCCCCTAGGGCCCCCTACAGCTCCCATAGGACCCCCTAGAGCCCCCCTAGGACCCCCTAGAGCTTCTATAGCCCCCCTAGACCTCCTATAGGACCCTCTATAGTGCCCATAGGATGCCCTAGAGCGCCCATAGGGTCCCCTATAACTTCCATAGGACTCCCTATAGCCCCGATAGAACCCCCTAGAGCTTCTATAGGATTCTCTATAGTCCCCATAGGATGTCCTAGAGTTCCCATAGGGCCCCATAGAGCCCCCACAGGACCCCCAGAGCTCCCTTAGGACCCCATATAGTCCCCATAGGGCCCCCTAGAGCTCCCCTAGGACCCCCTGGACCCCCTAGAGCCCCCATAGGGCCCCCTAGAACTCCCATAAGACCGCCTAGAGTCCCCATAGGAACCCCTAGAGCTCCTCTAAGCCCCCTAGAGCTTCTATAGGATCCCCTATAGTCCCCATAGGATGCCCTAGAGCTCCCATAGGGCCAACTATAACCACCATAGGACCCCTAAGAGCCCCCATAGGGCCCCCTAGAGGCTCCACAGGACCCCCAGAGCTCCCCTAGGACCCCCTATAACCACCATAGGACCCCGTATAGGCCCCCTAGGACCCCCTAGAGCCCCCCTAGGGCCCCCTAGAGCTCCTATAGACCCCCTATAGTCCCCATAGGATGCCCTAGAGCTCCCATAGGGTCCCCTATAAACACTATAGGACGCACTATAGCCCCCATAGGGCCCCCTAGAGCTCCCAAAGGACCCCCTATGGCCCCCATAGGACCCCCTAGAACTCCCATAGGACCCCCTATAACCCTGATAGGGCCCCCTAGAGCTCCCATAAGGCCCCCTATAACCCCTACAGGACCCCAGGAGCTCCCACAGAACCCCCTATAGCCCCCATAGGACCCCCTAAAGCTCCATGGGATGCCCTAGAGCTCCCCTAGGACACCCTATAACCCCCATAGGGCCCCCTAGAGCCCCCATAGGACCAGCTAGAGCTCCTATAGCCCCCCTAGACCTCCTATATGACCCTCTATAGTCCCATTAGGATGCACTAGAGCTCCCATAGGGTCCCCTATAACCAACATAGCACCCCCTATAGCCCCCATAGGAACCCCTAGAGCTCCCATAGGATGCCCTAGAGCCCCCACAGGACCCCCTAGAGCTCCTATAGCCCCCCTAAACCTCCTATATGACCCTCTATAGTCCCATTAGGATGCACTAGAGCTCCCATAGGGTCCCCTATAACCAACATAGGACCCCCTATAGCCCCCATAGGAACCCCTAGAGCTCTTATAACTCCCCTAGAGCTCCTATAGGATCCCCTATAGTCCCCATAGGATGCCCTAGAGCTGCCATAGGGCCACCTATAACCACCACAGGACCCCCTAGCGCCCCCACAGGACCCCCTAGAGCTCCCCTAGGGCCTCCTATAACCACCATGGGACCCCATATAGGCCCCATAGGACCCTCTAGAGCTCCTATAGCCCCCCTAGACCTCCTATATGACCCTCTATAGTCCCATTAGGATGCACTAGAGCTCCCATAGGGTCCCCTATAACCAACATAGCACCCCCTATAGCCCCCATAGGAACCCCTAGAGCTCCCATAGGACGCTCTAGAGCTCTCCTATGTCCCCCTATAACCACTGTAGGACCCTCTATAGCCCCCATAGGACCCCCCAGAGCTCCCATAGGACCACCTAGAGCCCCCACAGGACCCCCTAGAGCTCCTATAGCCCCCCTAAACCTCCTATATGACCCTCTATAGTCCCATTAGGATGCACTAGAGCTCCCATAGGGTCCCCTATAACCAACATAGGACCCCCTATAGCCCCCATAGGAACCCCTAGAGCTCTTATAACTCCCCTAGAGCTCCTATAGGATCCCCTATAGTCCCCACAGGGCCCCCTAGCGCTCCCCTAGGGCCCCCTATAACCACCATGGGACCCCATATAGGCTCCATAGGACCCCCTAGATCTCCCATAGGACCCCCTATAGCCCCCATAGGACCCCCTAGAACTCCCACAGCACCCCCTACAGCTCCCATAGGACCCCCTAGAGCTCCCCTAGTACCCGCTATAACCCTCATAGGGCCCCCTAGAACTCCCATAAGGCCCCCTATAGCCCCCACAGGACCCCCAGAGCTCCCACAGAACCCCCTATAGCCCCCATAGGACCCCCTAGAGCTCCATGGGACGCCCTAGAGCTCCCCTAGGACACCCTATAACCCCCATAGGGCCCCCTAGAGCTCCCATACGACCCCCTAGAGCCCCCAAGGACCCCCTAGAGGTCCTATAGCCCCCCTAGACCTGCTATAGGACCCTCTGTAGTGCCCATAGGACGCCCTAGAGCTCCCATAGGGTCCCCTATAACCACCATAGGACCCCCTAGAGCTCCCCTAGTACCCACCAGAGCTCCCCTAGTACCCACCAGAGCTCCCCAAGGACCCCCTATAGCCCCCATAGGACCCCCTATAGCCCCCATAGGACCCCCTATAGCCCCCATAGGACCCCCTATAGCCCCCATAGGACCCCCTAGAGCTCCTATAGACCCCCTAGAGCTCCTATAGGACCCCTGATAGACCCCATAGGATGCCCTAGAGCTCCCAAAGTACCCCCTAGAGCCGCCCTAGCGCCCCCTAGAGCCGCCCTAGCGCCCCCTAGAGCCGCCCTAGCGCCCCCTAGAGCCGCCCTAGCGCCCCCTAGAGCCGCCCTAGCGCCCCCTAGAGCCCCCATAGCACTCCCTAGAGCTCACCTAGGACCCGCTATAACCCTCATAGGGCCCCGTAGAGCCCCCACAGGACCCCCAGAGCTCCCCTAGGACCCTCTATAACTCCCATAGGGCCCCCTAGAACTCCCATAGGACCCCCTAGAGTCCCATAGGACCCCCTCAAGCTCCTAAAGCCCCCCTAGAGCTTCTATAGGATCCCCTATAGTCCCCATAGGATGCCCGTGAGCTCCCATAGGGCCACCTATAACCACCATAGGACCCCTAAGAGCCCCCATAGGGCCCCCTAGAGGCCCAACAGGAGCCCCAGAGCTCCCCTAGGACCCCCTATAACCACCATTGGAACCCATATAAGCCCCATAGGACCTCCTAGAGCTCCTATAGGACTCCCTATAGTCCCCATAGGATGCCCTATAGCCCCCATAGGGCCCCCTGGAGCTCCCCTAGGACCTCCTATAGCCCCGATAGGGCCCCCTAGAGCTCCCCTAGTGCCCCCTATAACCACCATAGGACCCCATATAGGCCCCATAGGACCCCATATAGGCCCCATAGGACCCCCTAGAGCTCCTATAGGCCCCCTATAGCCCCCATAGGATGCCCTATAGCCCCCATAGGATGCCCTAGAGCTCCCCTAGGACCCCCAATAGCCCCCATAGGACCCCCTAGAACTCCCCTAGGACCCCGTAGAGCCCCCATAGGACTCCCAAGAACTCCTATAGGACCCCGTATAACCCTCATAGGGCCTCCTAGAGCTCCCATAGGGCCCCCTATAGCCCCCACTGGACCCCCAGAGCTCCCATAGAACCCCGTAAAGCCCCCATAGGACCCCCTAGAGCTCCACGGGACGCCGTAGAGCTCCCCTAGGACCCCCTAGAGCCCCCATAGGACCCCGTAGAGCCCCCGTGGGACCCCCTCGAGCCCCCTTATGACCTCCTAGAGCTTCTATAGCCCCCCTAGACCTCCTATAGGACCCGCTATAGCCCCTATAGGACCCGCTATAGCCCCCATAGGACCCCCTAGAGCTCCTATAGACCCCCTAGAGCTCCTATAGGATCCCCTATAGCCCCCATAGGACCACCTAGAGCTCCCCTAGGGCCCCCTATAACCACCATAGGTTGCCCTATAGCCCCCATAGTGCCCCCTAGAGCTCCTATAGGACCCCCTATAGAATCATAGAATCATAGAATGCTTAGGGTTGGAAGGGACCTCTAGAGATCATCTAGTCCAACCCCCCTGTATACGCAGGGACACCTAAAGCACGTGGCGCAGGACTGCATCCAAGCGGGTTTTGAAGATCTCCAGAGAAGGAGACTCCACAACCTCTCTGGGCAGCCTGTTCCAGTGCTCTGTCACCCTCACTGTTAAGAAATTTTTCCTTAAGTTCCTATGGAATTTTTGATGTTTCAGTTTCCGGCCATTTCCTCTAGTCCTATCAGTGGCCACCACTGAAAAGAGACCATGACCGTCCTCTGCACTCCCTCCCTTGAGGTATTTATATACACTAATTAGATCCCCTCTCAGCCTTCTCTTCTCCAGGCTGAACAGGCCCAGCTCCCTCAGCCTCTCCTCATAGGGCAGATGTTCCAGGCCCCTGATCATCCTTGTGGCCCTGCGCTGGACTCTCTCCAGCAGCTCCACATCCCTCTTGTACTGTGGAGCCCAGAACTGGACACAGTACTCCAGATGCGGCCTCACCAGGGCTGAGTAGAGGGGCAGGATCACCTCCCTCGACCTGCTGGAGATGCTCTTCTTAATGCAGCCCAGGATCCCATTGGCCTTTTTGGCCACGAGGGCACACTGCTGCCTCATGGTCACCTTCTCATCCACCATGACACCCAGGTCTTTCTCTGCAGAGCTGCTCTCCACAAGGTCGGTCCCCAGCCTGTACTGGTGTCTGGGGTTATTCCTCCCCAGGTGCAGGACCTTGCACTTGGCCTTGTTGAATTGCATGAGGTTTTTCACCGCCCAGTTGTCCAGTCTGTCCAGGTCCCTCTGGATGGCAGCACAGCCCTCTGGGGTATCGGCTACTCCTCCCAGTTTGGTATCATCAGCAAACTTGCTGAGGGAGCACTCTGTGCCTTCATCCAGGTCATTGATGAATAAATTGAACAGGACTGGACCAAGGACTGACCCCTGGGGGACCCCACTAGCCACAGGCCTCCAACTAGACTCTGCACCGCTGATCACCACTCTCTGGGCCCTGCCATCCAGCCAGTTCCTAATCCACCTCACTGTGCACTCATCTATCCCACACTTCCGGAGCTTGCCCAGGAGGATGTTGTGAGGGACGGTGTCAAAAGCCTTGGTGAAGTCGAGATAGACGACATCCACCGCTCTCCCCTCGTCTATCCAGCCGGTCATTTCATCATAGCCCCCATATGGCCCCCTATAGCCCCCTTAGGGCCCCCTATAGCCCCCTTAGGGCCCCCTATAGCCACCATAGGGCCGCCTAGAGACCCCACGGGATCCCCAGAGCTCCCCTACGAGCCCCTATAGCCCCCAGAGAGCCTCCTAGAGCTCCCCTAGGGCCCCCTAAAACCACCATAGGATGCCTTATAGCCCCCATAGGGCCCTCTAGAGTTCCCCTAGGACCCCCTATAGCCCGCATAGGACACCCTATAACCCCCATAGGGCCCCCTACAGCTCCCATAGACCCCCTAGAGCTCCTATAGGACCCCTGATAGACCCCATAGGATGCCCTAGAGCTCCCAAAGGGCACACTATAACTACCATAGGACCCCCTAGAGCTCCCATAGGACCCCCTAGAGCTCCCCAAGGACTCCCTATAGCCCCCATAGGACCCCCTAGAGCTCCCCTAGGACCCTCTATAACCCTCCTAGGGCCCCCTAGAGCTCCCATAGGACCCCCTATAGCCCCGATAGAACCCCCTAGAGCTTCTTTAGGATTCGCTATAGTCCCCATAGGATGCCCTAGAGCTCCCATAGGGCCCCCTAGAGCTCCCCTAGGACCCACTGTAGTCCCCATAGGGCCCCCCAGAGCTCCCATAGGGCCCCCCAGAGCTCCCATAGGGCCCCCGATAGACCCCATAGGATGCCCTAGAGCGCCCATAGGGTCCCCTATAGCCCGCATAGGACCCCCTATAGCCCGCATAGGACCCCCTAGAGCCCCCACAGGACCCCCAGAGATCCCCTAGGCCCCCCTATAAGCACGATAGGACCCTCAATAGCCCCCATAGGACCCCCTAGAACTCCCCCAGCGTGCCCTATAACCACCATAGAACCCCCTATAGCCCCCCTAGGACACCCAGTTCTGCCCTAGGACCCCCTATAGCCCCATCGGGCCCCCTATAGCAACCATAGGACCCACTATAGCCCCCATAGGGCCCCCTAGAGACCCCACGGGTACCCCGGAGCTCCCCTACGACCCCCTATAGCCCCCACCGGGCCTCCTAGAGCTCCCATAGGACGCTTAGAGCTCCCCTAGGACCCCCTAGAACTCCCCTAGGACCCCCTAGAACTCCCATAGGGCCCCCTAGAGCCCCCATAGGAACCCCTAGAGCTCCTATAGCCCCCTAGAGCTCCTACAGGATCCCCTATAGTCCCCATAGGATGCCCTAGAGCTCCCATAGGGCCACCTATAACTACCATAGGACCCCTACGAGCCCCCATAGGGCCACCTAGAGGTCCCACAGGACCACCAGAGCTCCCCTAGGACCCCCTATAACCACCATAGGATGCCCTATAGCCCCCATAGGGCCCCCTGGGGCTCCCCTAGGACTGCCAGAGCTCCCCTATAGCCCCCATAGGGCCCCCTAGAAGTCCCCTAGGGCCCCCTAGAAGTCCCATAGGACCCCCTAGACCTCCTATAGCCCCCCTAGACCTCCTATAGGACCCTCTATAGTGCACATAGGATGCCCTAGAGCGCCCATAGGGTCCCCTATAACCACCATAGGACCCCCTATAGCCCGCATAGGACCCCCTAGAGCCCCCACAGGACCCCCAGAGATCCCCTAGGCCCCCCTATAAGCACGATAGGACCCTCTATAGCCCCCATAGGACCCACTAGAGCTCCTATAGACCACCTAGAGCTCCTATAGGACCCCCTATAGACCCCATAGGATGCCCTAGAGCTCCCATAGGGCACACTATAACCACCATAATACCCTCTATAGCTCCCAATTGGTCCCCTAGAACTCCCCCAGCGCGCCCTATAACCACGATAGGACCTCCTATAGCCCCCCTAGGACCCCCAGAGCTCCTATAGGACCCCCTAGAGCCCCCTAGGGCCCCCAAGAGCTCCCCTAGGATCCCCTATGACCTCCACAGGGCCCCCTAGAGCTCCCCTAGGACCCCCTATAGCCCCCAGAGAGCCTCCTAGATCTCCCATAGGACCCCCTATGGCCCCCATAGGAACCCCTAGAGCTCTTATGGCCCCCTAGAGCTCCTATAGGATCCCCTATAGTCCCCATAGGATGCCCTAGAGCCCCCACAGGGCCCCCAGAGCTCCCCTAGGACCCCCTATAGCCCCCATAGGACCCCCTAGAGCTCCCCTAGGACCCCCAGAGCTCCCCATAGGACCCCCTATAGCCCCCATAGGACCCCCTAGAGCTCCCCTAGGACCCCCAGAGCTCCCAATTGGACCCCCTATAGCCCCCATAGGACCCCCTAGAGCTCCCCTAGGACCCCCAGAGCTCCCAATTGGACCCCCTATAGCCCCCATAGGGCCCCCTAGAGCTCCCTTAGGGCCCCCGATAACCACCATAGGACACACTATAGCCCCCATAGGACCCCCTAGACCTCCCATAGTACCGCCTATAGCTCCCAGAGGAACTCCTAGAGCTCCTATTGCCCCCCTAGAGCTCCTATATAATCCCCTATATTCCCCATAGAATGCCCTAAAGCTCCCATAGGGCCCCCTATAACCATCATAGGACCCCTTATTGCCCCCCTAGGGCACCCTAGAGCCCCCTAGGACCCCTAGAGCTCCTATAGCCCCCTATAACCTCCTATATGACCCTCTATACTCCCCATAGGATGCCCTAGAGCTCCCCTAGGACCCCCTTTAACCCCCATAGGACCCCCTAGAGCTCCCATAGGACCCCCTATGGCCCCCATAGGAACCCCTAGAGCTCTTATGGCCCCCTAGAGCTCCTATAGGATCTCCTCTAGTCCCCATAGGATGCCCTAGAGCCCCCACAGGGCCCCCAGAGCTCCCCTAGGACACCCTATAACCACCATAGGACCCCGTATAGGCCCCGTAGGACCTCCTAGAGCTCCTATAGGACTCCCTATAGTCCCCATAGGATGTCCTATAGCCCCCAGAGGGCTCCCTAGAGCTCCCCTAGGACCCCCAGAGCTCCCATAGGACCCCCTATAGCCCCCATAGGGCCCCCTAGATCTCCCCTAGGGCCCCCTATAACCATCATAGGACCCCATATAGGCCCCATAGGATCCCCTAGAGCTCCTATAGCACCTCTAGAGCTCCTATAGGACCCCCTATAGTCCCCATAGGATGCCCTATAGCCCCCATAGGGCCCCCCAGAGCTCCCCTAGGACCCCCTATAGCTCCCATAGGGCTCCCTAGAGCTCCCCTAGGACCATCTAGAGCCCCCATAGGATCCCCTAGAGCTCCCCTAGGACCCCCCAGAGCTCCCCTAGGGCCCCCCAAAACCACCATAGGATGCCCTATAGCCCCCATTGGGCCCCCTAGAGCTCCCCTAGGGACCCCTATAACCACCATAGGACCCCATATAGGCTCCATAGGACCCCCTAGAGCTCCTATAGACCCCTAGATCTCCTATAGGACCCCCTATAGCCCCCATAGGACCCCCTAGAACTCCCATAGCACCCCCTACAGCTCCCATAGGACCCCCTAGAGCTCCCCTAGTACCCGCTATAACCCTCATAGGGCCCCCTAGAGCTCCCATAAGGCCCCCTATAGCCCCCACAGGACCCCCAGAGCTCCCACAGAACCCACTATAGCCCCCATAGGACCCCCTAGAGCTCCATGGGACGCCCTAGAGCTCCCCTAGGACACCCTATAACCCCCATAGGGCCCCCTAGAGCTCCCATACGACCCCCTAGAGCCCCCAAGGACCCCCTAGAGGTCCTATAGTCCCCCTAGACCTGCTATAGGATCCTCTGTAGTGCCCATAGGACGCCCTAGAGCTCCCATAGGGTCCCCTATAACCACCATAGGACTCTCTATAGCTCCCATAGGACCCCCTAGAGCTCCCATAGGACGCCCTAGAGCTTCCCTAGTACCCACCAGAGCTCCCCAAGGACCCCCTATAGCCCCCATAGGACCCCCAGATCTCCCTAGGACCCCCTATAGTCCAAAGAGAGCCTCCTAGAGCTCCCATAGGATGCCCTAGAGCTCCCCTAGGGCCCCCTATAACCACCATAGGACCCCATATAGGCCCCATAGGATCCCTAGAGCTCCTATAGCACCTCTAGAGCTCCTATAGGACCCCCTATAGTCCCCATAGGATGCCCTATAGCCCCATAGGGCCCCCCAGAGCTCCCCTAGGACCCCCTATAGCTCCCATAGGGCTCCCTAGAGCTCCCCTAGGACCATCTAGAGCCCCCATAGGATCCCCTAGAGCTCCCCTAGGACCCCCCAGAGCTCCCCTAGGGCCCCCCAAAACCACCATAGGATGCCCTATAGCCCCCATTGGGCCCCCTAGAGCTCCCCTAGGGACCCCTATAACCACCATAGGACCCCATATAGGCTCCATAGGACCCCCTAGAGCTCCTATAGACCCCCTAGATCTCCTATAGGACCCCCTATAGCCCCCATAGGACCCCCTAGAACTCCCATAGCACCCCCTACAGCTCCCATAGGACCCCCTAGAGCTCCCCTAGTACCCGCTATAACCCTCATAGGGCCCCCTAGAGCTCCCATAAGGCCCCCTATAGCCCCCACAGGACCCCCAGAGCTCCACAGAACCCACTATAGCCCCCATAGGACCCCCTAGAGCTCCATGGGACGCCCTAGAGCTCCCCTAGGACACCCTATAACCCCCATAGGGCCCCCTAGAGCTCCCATACGACCCCCTAGAGCCCCCAAGGACCCCCTAGAGGTCCTATAGTCCCCCTAGACCTGCTATAGGATCCTCTGTAGTGCCCATAGGACGCCCTAGAGCTCCCATAGGGTCCCCTATAACCACCATAGGACTCTCTATAGCTCCCATAGGACCCCCTAGAGCTCCCATAGGACGCCCTAGAGCTTCCCTAGTACCCACCAGAGCTCCCCAAGGACCCCCTATAGCTCCCATAGGACCCCCAGATCTCCCCTAGGACCCCCTATAGTCCCAAAGAGAGCCTCCTAGAGCTCCCATAGGATGCCCTAGAGCTCCCCTAGGGCCCCCTATAACCACCATAGGACCCCATATAGGCCCCATAGGATCCCCTAGAGCTCCTATAGCACCTCTAGAGCTCCTATAGGACCCCCTATAGTCCCCATAGGATGTCCTATAGCCCCCATAGGGCCCCCCAGAGCTCCCCTAGGACCCCCTATAGCTCCCATAGGGCTCCCTAGAGCTCCCCTAGGACCATCTAGAGCCCCCATAGGATCCCCTAGAGCTCCCCTAGGACCCCCCAGAGCTCCCCTAGGGCCCCCCAAAACCACCATAGGATGCCCTATAGCCCCCATTGGGCCCCCTAGAGCTCCCCTAGGGACCCCTATAACCACCATAGGACCCCATATAGGCTCCATAGGACCCCCTAGAGCTCCTATAGACCCCCTAGATCTCCTATAGGACCCCCTATAGCCCCCATAGGACCCCCTAGAACTCCCATAGCACCCCCTACAGCTCCATAGGACCCCCTAGAGCTCCCCTAGTACCCGCTATAACCCTCATAGGGCCCCCTAGAGCTCCCATAAGGCCCCCTATAGCCCCCACAGGACCCCCAGAGCTCCCACAGAACCCACTATAGCCCCCATAGGACCCCCTAGAGCTCCATGGGACGCCCTAGAGCTCCCCTAGGACACCCTATAACCCCCATAGGGCCCCCTAGAGCTCCCATACGACCCCCTAGAGCCCCCAAGGACCCCCTAGAGGTCCTATAGTCCCCCTAGACCTGCTATAGGATCCTCTGTAGTGCCCATAGGACGCCCTAGAGCTCCCATAGGGTCCCCTATAACCACCATAGGACTCTCTATAGCTCCCATAGACCCCCTAGAGCTCCCATAGGACGCCCTAGAGCTTCCCTAGTACCCACCAGAGCTCCCCAAGGACCCCCTATAGCCCCCATAGGACCCCCAGATCTCCCCTAGGACCCCCTATAGTCCCAAAGAGAGCCTCCTAGAGCTCCCATAGGATGCCCTAGAGCTCCCCTAGGGCCCCCTATAACCACCATAGGACCCCATATAGGCCCCATAGGATCCCCTAGAGCTCCTATAGCACCTCTAGAGCTCCTATAGGACCCCCTATAGTCCCCATAGGATGCCCTATAGCCCCCATAGGGCCCCCCAGAGCTCCCCTAGGACCCCCTATAGCTCCCATAGGGCTCCCTAGAGCTCCCTAGGACCATCTAGAGCCCCCATAGGATCCCCTAGAGCTCCCCTAGGACCCCCCAGAGCTCCCCTAGGGCCCCCCAAAACCACCATAGGATGCCCTATAGCCCCCATTGGGCCCCCTAGAGCTCCCCTAGGGACCCCTATAACCACCATAGGACCCCATATAGGCTCCATAGGACCCCCTAGAGCTCCTATAGACCCCCTAGATCTCCTATAGGACCCCCTATAGCCCCCATAGGACCCCCTAGAACTCCCATAGCACCCCCTACAGCTCCCATAGGACCCCCTAGAGCTCCCCTAGTACCCGCTATAACCCTCATAGGGCCCCCTAGAGCTCCCATAAGGCCCCCTATAGCCCCCACAGGACCCCCAGAGCTCCCACAGAACCCACTATAGCCCCCATAGGACCCCCTAGAGCTCCATGGACGCCCTAGAGCTCCCCTAGGACACCCTATAACCCCCATAGGGCCCCCTAGAGCTCCCATACGACCCCCTAGAGCCCCCAAGGACCCCCTAGAGGTCCTATAGTCCCCCTAGACCTGCTATAGGATCCTCTGTAGTGCCCATAGACGCCCTAGAGCTCCCATAGGGTCCCCTATAACCACCATAGGACTCTCTATAGCTCCCATAGGACCCCCTAGAGCTCCCATAGGACGCCCTAGAGCTTCCCTAGTACCCACCAGAGCTCCCCAAGGACCCCCTATAGCCCCCATAGGACCCCAGATCTCCCCTAGGACCCCCTATAGTCCCAAAGAGAGCCTCCTAGAGCTCCCATAGGATGCCCTAGAGCTCCCCTAGGGCCCCCTATAACCACCATAGGACCCTCTAGAGCTCCCCTAGGACCGCCTAGAGCTCCCCTAGGACCCTCTATAGACCCCATAGGATGCCCTAGAGCTCCCATAGGGCACACTATAACCACCACAGGACCCTATATAGCCCCCATAGGACCCCCTAGAGCCCCCATACGACCCCCTAGAGCTCCCCTAGGACCCTCTTTAACCCTCATAGGGCCCCCTAGAGCTCCCATAGGACCCCCTATAGCCCTGATAGAACCCCCTAGACCTTCTATGGGACCCTCTATAGTGCCCATAGGATGCCCTACAGCTCCCAAAGGGTCCCCTATAACCTCCATAGGACCCCCTAGAGCCCCCACAGGACCCCCAGAGATCCCCTAGGACCCCAGAGAGCCCCCTAGAGCTCCCCTAGGACCCCCTATAACCACCGTAGCATGCCCTATAGCCCCCATGAGGCACCCTAGAACCCCCATAGGACCCCCTATGGCCCCCATAGGACCCCCTAGAGCTCCTATACACCCCCTAGAGCTCCTGTAGGACCCACTATAGACCCCATAGGATGCCCTAGAGCTCCCATAGGGCCCCCTATAACCATCATAGGACCCCTTATTGCCCCCATACGGCCCCCTAGAGCCCCCATAGGACCACCTAGAGTTCCCCTAAGGCCCCCTATAACCACCATAGGACCCCCTAGAGCTCCCCTAGGACCCCCTAGAACCCCTATAGGGCCCCCTAGAACTCCCATAGAACCCCTTGAGCCCCCATAGGAACCCCTAGAGCTCCTATAGCCCCCCTGAAGCTTATATAGGATGCCCTATAGTCCCCATAGGATGCCCTAGTGCTGCCATAGGGCCACCTATAACTACCATAGGACCCCTAAGAGCCCCCATAGGGCCCACTAGAGGCCCCACAGGACCCCCAGAGCTCCCCTAGGACCCCCTATAACCACCATAGGAGCCCGTATAGGCCCCATAGGACCCCCTAATCTCCCCTAGGACCCCCTATAGGTCCACCTGGGGCTCCCTAGGACCCCCTAGAGCTCCCATAGAACCCCCGAGAGCCCTCATACGAAACCCTAGAGCTACTATAGCCCCCCTAGAGCTCTTACAGGATCCCCCATAGTCCCTTAAAATGCCCTAGAGCTCCCATAGGGCCCCCTATAACCACCATAGGACCCTCTATAGCCCCCATAGGACCCCCTAGAACTCGCCCAGGGCCCCCTATAACCACCATAGGAC